>NW_026555341.1:30246073-30280230 GCF_029017545.1 Prosopis cineraria
TCCATGTTGAAACAAACAAGTCCTTAGGGTTTCGACATAAGTACACAATCTTACATCTAGACTGCTTCACAGACTCTGGCAACAAAACATATGGGACATGACATGCAAGAGTCTCGGTGACGATGAGAACGAGTCTCGAATAGCCATGGGCTTTTGAAGATCATCGTAATACTCTATGAAAGGTACAAGATCATGAGGGCTAGCGAGTGAGGAGAGGATGATGAGAATGGTGAGTTTGGGCTGGATTTGGATCATAGGTCTTACGATTGAGAATAGAGAAGGTAAGGGCTTTGAGCCACGTGGTGCCAGATTTGGGGAAGGTGACAAGGAGGGTGTCAGAATCATGAGCTTGGTAGTGATTCTGAAAATTTAAGATTCCTTGAATATGCTTTTTGGAGAGCCAGAAACCATTGTATTGATGAGAGTGGCATGTTGATCAGGGTCAATTCACTGGTAACTTTGCAATGAGATCCTTGCATTCTTGGGATAAGTGATCTTCATCTTCGTGGAAGTGCTTGGGAAGATCAGAAAGATCAGAGGACTTTGACTTTGTGATGCCATGAAGTTCTTTTTCAGATATGCATGTGTGTAGTGTAATAATAAGAAGCGTAGAGATACATATGTGTGCAGTGAACTTAATCACAAGTTTATATAAAGTATGTATGCATTAGTAGAGACGTCAGTGGTGGTTTTATAAAAACATCGGTGTGTTGATGGATGATGATATAGGAGGATATTTTATCAATTCTTTCGCACTCGTCAAACACTGCATATAGCAACAGATATATTAGGTTTTTGAAAGAAGATCTAAAATATCATATCAATAATTATTAATTAAAAATTATGTTGTTATTTTAATAGTTCTAATTCATTAAAATTAAATCCATCAATCTCGGTAGGGTATTATTCAATATACTGGAAGGGGGACCATATTCATCCAGTTGAGAAGTTTGGATTCAAACAAAAACTCTATCAGTATATTATATAGAATAAAATCAATAAGAAGTTGAATTGTATACGTAAATCACGAACAAGCTAGGATTTAATTATGTTAACTAAAATGTAAATCAGATTAAATTATATTTGTAATTGTTTTCTACAATGATCATTAAGATGCATGGACTAAATTAAGTATTCAACGTAGAAAGAAAAATTTACAATTAAGAAAGGGCAACCAAACGTTTTATTAATATACTACTGTTTGAAAATTAGTCTTCCTACTCACATCTCACATACTCCGACTGTCATATTTATGAGGCAGAAATAGAAGATTATTTTTTGGTTTTTTAAAAGATCACCTTATTAAATTTTTAACACAAATTTTCCTATTTACCTTTCATTGAATGTTAGAGAGAGAGAGAGAATATATTAATAAAGAATGTATATTAAATAAGAGTAAAATTGAGAATTTATTAAATTTTTAGATAATTAATGAGCAAGTCTTTCCTCAATTCCAATAAAACATAATAGAAGTGACTTATAAATAAGATTAGAGGAGTAATACATAAGAAAAATTATATAAATCTTAACAAACTATGTCGTCTATGTAAAGGATAATTAACCATAGGGCTTAATTTTGATTTCTAGATTGCTTTCTTATTCTATTATTAAATTAAATAAACAGATTGTTAAATATAATTCTAGATTAAGTGATGATGCGCTGAAAGATGTCATTTTTGTACGAACGATGGCTATCTTATTCTTATATATTATAATAAACACACTCGTTCATAGTACTTTTAAATTTAAATTATGTAATGATGTGGTGAAAATGTCCTTGTAACAATATATTTGTTCCCCAGTAAACCTTGACACAAGTCCACAAACTTTTTCATTTATCTATAAAAAATTATTTTTCTACTAATAATGTGAGGAAAAAATCATTTCAAAGTAAATTTTGTATTTAAGCAGGAAAAAAACTCTCCTTGGCTTCTTGCGATTAAGTTCAATCTTTAATAGCCTTGTAAACCACAGTGATTGGACAATCTTTAATAGCCTTGGAGGAAAGTTATTGAAATTTATTTGTTGGGGGGACCCTTCATCCGATTTTAATTTTAATGTTATTTATTGCTTCCCATAGTCCTAAATGTCAAAGATAGGTAACTAAGAGATTATAAAAATTAGTTAAGTTGGTTATTTGTAGAAAATGTGTTGTGGCTTTTCTAAGATACCTCTTCAATTATTTGTGCGTTGGAAACTACCTTCATTGAAAAAATTCTCCATTAGCATGTATAATCAAGGATCGTTTGGAAGACAAATAAAAAATTTGGGAGGCAAAATGTATTTGGAATCAAAACAAACTCCTCAACTACTTCTAAATTTTAAAAATGTCGATTAAGGTAGCATTTAATTTGAATGGGTAGATATCAATTTGAATTTTACCTCAAATTTAAAATTTCACATTTAAAATTTATGCATTTAAAATCATTAATTTGTTTGGATAGCATAAAAAATTATAATCCAAAGATAATTAAAAAGGAATATAAGAAATGAAAATTTTTGGGACAAGAAAGAGATGAGAGGATTAGAGTATCTAGCATTTCAAATAATCATAGTGTAGATTAATATATTTAAAATTACAAAAAAGTATACAATAAAGTATGAATTTAGATTTAAATCAATTCATATGCATAAATTTTTATGAATCCAAATGGTGGATTTGACTCCAATTCAAATTATCCAAATCTCCCTACCGAACGCATCATAAAAATTAATTAAAATCAAAGATATGGTTTGGGTATTCATCAAAATTAATTCCATCAATCTCATGATATTATTCAGTATGGGTTTGGGGGACCATTCATCCAGTTGATAACTTTGAATTCGAACAAAAAACCATTGTCGTTATCTCAATGTATACGCACACATACAATAAAATTAGGGAGAATGACAATTAAAGACCTGCTAAGAACATTAATCTCAATTACAGATCGTGAAATTTTGAAATCTCAGTTAAGGATCATAGTCCTTAATTATGATTAAAAAAATATAATTTGTGAGGTAGGATTTCATTATTGCTACTTGAAAATTTACTAACCCAACTTGAGAAAATTTATAACGTATATTGTGAAAACATGAAATCCCACTTAGAAATTGAATGTTTAACAAAAAGTGTTACTTGAAAATTCACTAACTCGACTTGAAAAAATTTCTAATGTATATTGTGAAAACATGAAACTTCACGTAGGAATCGATTATTTAATAAAAACACCAATTTAGATAAGTCACTTTTTATTAATGATTCTCAGTGGGGTTTCATTTTTTCATAATATACGTTAGAAATTTTTTAAATCTAGTTAATGAATTCCCAAGTGGCGCTTTTTGTTAAACATTCCATTTCCAAGTGGAGGTTTCATGTTTTCACAATATACGTTAGTAATTTTTTAAGTTGGGTTAGTGAATTCCCAAGTTTGCGTTAGTAAATTCCACCTTACAAATTACATTTTTTTATCACAATTAAGGGACTATGGTTTTTAACTCTGATTTTAAAATTTCCGGTTGTAATTGGGATTAATATTCTTAACAGGTCCTTAATTGTCATTCTCCCTAAAATTAATAACAAGTTGTATTATTGATAAATAATTACAAATAAAACTGGTGATTCATTGACCATGTAATTGGGTGGAAGCTAGATCTAGAGTGCAAGACAATTCCGGTGAACGGAAAAGATCGGAGGGGGAAGAAGATGGCCGGAGGAGGGAATCATGGAGGTTCAAAGCATTGGAAGGGCGTAACTTACCGCCAGCAAGATCATGGGGTGGTCATTAAATAATAACAATGAGGTGATTGAGGGGGAGAGATATATGGAGAATATGGTGGATGGATATGGCTCGGGTGAAGAGAAACTCAGGAGGAGGAAATTCTGCTTGGGTAAGGAGGGTTGTAGTTTGAATGTGGGCCCAACTCACCATGATATAAATATTGAAGGAATTAAGCTGTGGTAGGAAACGGAGTAGGAATGGAACCTTAATTGGACCAACAATTCAGGCACTATACTCATCGTCCAAACTTAGAAAAAGGCTTTGCTTCTATCACAGACATGGACCAGAATAACCATCAGCAATACATAGTAGAGGTCTCGATTGGAGAAGAAAGTTTGCAAAAAGCAATAGTTCTATTTAATGGTCTTTCCCGTATATCCTCTATCATGGTGGGCCTGAACGTGGTGTCTCTCTTTGAAGAGGCCTACAATAAATTTGAAGTCCTGCAGATGGTAAAATGAGAGGCAGGACTAAACTTTATTGAGAACGAAGTGTTGAGGTTAACCCGAGTACGAAGTCGACGTTGAAGAAAGAGAGACGTCGCAGTTATTGTTTAGTGAAGAAATTAATTCGTAGCAAGGGTTTGGCTGCAGGGTCGAGTAGTCTGAAAGTGGATTTTGAGCAGGTTGAGATCGATTTCCAAAAGTTGGCTAAGTTCGAATGGGAATGGATGAAATGAAGGTACGGATTCTTCATCTAAAATGCTGGTAGTTGGATGGGACCAATCACCGGTTCACAATGAAAATTTTATTTTGGAACTATCAGGTATTGGGGTCCCCTAGACAATTAAGAATTTAAAGGATGAATGCATCCAAAATAAACCCCAAGTGGTTTTTGTTAAGGAAACTAAGCACACACATGTAGAGAACAAACACACACTCACACACACACACAGAGTAGTAGTGGGAAGGCCAGAAGGAGATGTGGTCTCTAAAGAATGGTTTGTGGTTCCTATTGGCATCGGAGGGGGTCTAGCAATTTGGTGGTCTAAGGAGCTATCTTTAATATCTTTTTTTCTTATCCGATATATTCATGCTAGGACTGCATCTAACTCTGGTGCTCCTTTTTTCATTACTTTCATCTATATATAGCCCTACCAAATGAAGGAGATAGGGAACTCTGTTGGGAGGCAGTGAGACATATTACAAAGGGTATGGATCAGTCTTGGTTATGCGTGGGGGATTTCGACAACATTGCATCTCAACCTGAGAAAGAGGGGGCTCGTCCTCGAGCACACAACCCAACGAAATGATTAATTTCCTAAATTTTATAAATGATTGTGCTTTAATGGATCTAGGCTTTAATGATTAACCTGGTGCAATAATAGGATGAATGGTGGTCTGATTAGAGAAAGAATTGATAGAGCCTTGGGAAACGTGCTGCTCAGAGAGGAATTTCCCTGCTTACGGGTCTTCATATTGATCCTATGGGTTCCGACCATCACTTGCGACTAACTGATGCTTGCTGCTGCTATAGTGGGATAAGGAGAAAGAAGCCCTTTAAATTCGAAGCCTTATGGACTTTGTATGGCAACTATAATGAGATTGTTAGAAGGGGTGGTCGGAAAATCTGGTAGGCCCGGAATATACTCTTGATTGCATTCTTACTAGAGTATAAGCTCGTAAACAAGCACTTATCAGGTGGATCCAAATTTAGTTCGCAATGAGCCTCTAAGAACTTGGTCAACTTCCAACCTTAACTCTAACAACCATATTCAGCTTATGATCAAAATAAACAACACACAAAATTAACTAATTAAAATGCACCTCAATTCCCTTAAAAACCGTGACAACCACCAACATAGAATGGATAGGACTTGGGCACACCACTGAACACAGAAACAAGAAACAAGAAAACATTAATTAACAAAATTTCCTATGGCAGCCATACTCTCAAAAATACTAGATTTGCTTCAATGATAATCAAATGAGAGAAAATGTGGCTGATCTAAATTTTAAGGAGTTGTTGAAATTTCAAGCTTACACGGCCAATAACAGTGGCAGAGAAGAGGAGCAACAAGCTTCTCACATGCACAAGACTCAACAAATAAGGGGGAAAGGAAAATGAAGACCGAACAAACACCCACACAAACCTAGAAAGAACAGAGAACAACGGTGGAAGGAGCAGCGACTTCACCACCTCCAGCAGCCAAACACGACGTTGAAAACAACTCCAGTCGACGGCAATGGAGAACTAAACGACAAGGATTAGAGAGAGATGGTTCGATGTTGAAGAAGGAGAGGAGAAGCTTCAACGTGCGACAATGAGGCAAAGAAGATCATCGACGATGAAGCAGGGAAGATTAGAAGGAAACAGGTGGAGCGGCAGGGAAAAGAATCTGGTGACAGCAATACTCCTAGCAGCGGGACATGACAGCAAGGATTAGACAAGACCCAGCTGATTGTGAGCAAAGAAGATCAACAACAAGAATACAAAGGCGGTGCCACAGGGAAGAGAAGGAAAATGAAAAATGATGCTCCCTCTCTCTCGGATTGAGTTTCCCTACTCATCCGAGGAAGAGAGAGAGAGAGAGCATCATTTCATTACCTGCTCATCCTTAAGATGAGATTTAGACTATTAAGATAAAAAATTTGGATGGTTTAAATTTAAAGTATTATTATATTATTATATTATATTTATTAAAATAAAATTTATAAAAATTAAAAATAATTTTAATAAATTTTTTATTTTAAATTTGGTCTAGATTTAATTTAAAGGGTTTAATTTAATATTAAAATTTTTATAATTGATAATATTGATTATTCAGATTATTCTGCATAATTCAAAACTATGTAGAGTGCATTTAAATAATCATACATAATTAAATAAATTTTAATATTAAATTGAACCTACTAAATAAATCTAGACCAAACTAAAAATAAAAAAACATATTAAAATTATTTTATAATTTTTATTTTAAACAAATATAATATATAATAATATATTAAATCTAGACTATCCAAATTAAAATTGGATATTCCAAATTTCATCTCAAGGATAAGCATGGAAACTAGTCTCCTCTCTCTTCCTCTCTGCTGTCCACATTTGAATGAAGATGAAAGAAAATAATATATAAAGAATATTGGGAAAGCTACAACTAAAGACCCTATCAACATTTTTCATTATAATAATCTATTTTTTAATTATTATTATTATTATTATTTATTATTTATATAACCAGACACAAGGGCAGTAAGTAATTTCTCCATATAAAAAAATCAAACTAACATTTAGCTTAAGTAAAATTCAAATTTTGGACCTTCAGGTAAGCATCTAGCATGGAGTCCACTAGGCTACTACTCCCGTTAGTCATAAAACTAAAATATATAAATAAATAAAATATCAATTAAGATATAATTATTTAATTTGAAATTTAGAGTCATTACAGTATTGTTGCCGAAGGTCAAGTATACAGTACTCTTAGGTTTATAATCCATCATTAGAAAATTCAAGAGGATCAAGTTAGGGTGACTATATACATGTTCGAATGGGTAAAGATAATGCACTGGTGCCATTTTCTACCTTCGATGTTGCAAACATAGCCCAAGCAAAAGGAGCTTTCATTTTATGACCTAAAATTCGTGTCGGATACTAGTGTAACTTTGCCAAAGGTAAAGAACACCTTAATTCCGATGTTATTTTCTTGTGTTATTTAATTGCTTATAAAACTCTTATCATTTTAATAAGGACCTAAAGATGCTGAGAAATTTTCTTGTTTGCCAACACTGTATCAAGTTTACAAGAACATGACAAAGGCCATTAACATTAAAATACCATTAGGGGTTGTGGGTCTAAAAACACACTATGTCTTTCCAATTGACAAAAAAAGACCCAAGGAATTCCTAACTTTAAAGGAGTTGAACATCTTAAATGCCAGATTAGAAATATTGTAACTTTTTTATTTACTTTTCTCTATTTTCCTTTTTTTTTTGTAGAACTAATGTTTTGACCACATTTCATGACAGGCACCTTTATGGCAAATACAAAGTGGGAAAAAATTTGGATAGAACTAATGTTTTTCGTGAAGTGGGAAAAAAAAAAGAAAAATTTGGATTTATGCGCCTAGAAGCTTTGCAGGGGAAGAACAATGCGATACATTGGAGACATACATGATGAATCATATGGCAGATATAAAGTGTCCATGCCATCTCGTGCCGATTATTGAAGGGCAAGTATTTTTTTTATTCATGTCTACACATTTATAAAGTTTTTTCATGTTATTTAAACACATTAAAGTTTTTATATGTTGCAATGTCATTGCTCACTTTGTGTTCATTACCCTCCTAAAGTTGTAATATACTCGTTTTGTTCTCTGGGCAATGAACCAAGCGATAGATTAAATGGATTTTCAACAAGTAGATTTATCTTTACAAGACTTTACTTCTTGATGTATTTATACTTTTTAATGTTTTTTTATTTACAATTCATGATAGAGCACTTCAAACATATTATATATTGATTGGATTACCCAAGGAAAAAACAGCGATTCATTGGATTTACTTGAAAGTAAGTATGAACATGTAACTTCTATCTTTAATCATCATTATCAAGTATAAGATTTACCTGAAAGTTAGGACAAATAGAATTCTAATATCATATTAATCATTACATGTATAAGATAGTTGAAGTGGGAAGTACCACAAAATTGCATAAGGTATTTATTTAGTTTTGTAATTTTATTTAGTTTAAATTCTTTCACTTAACATCTTATAGTATTTTTTATTGATTTTATTCTTTAGATTTTTTATAATTTGGGTCCCTATAATAATGAGGACATTGATGGCATTCGATAAATATTGGCTCATCAAATTCTCTTAGAGCACTTTTCAATGTGAGAGGTTGTGAAATTGTTAGTTGAACATATATGTATAGTGATTATTTTAGATACAAAGAAAAATATTATGTTAGTTACAATTTATTAATCAAATGGCTAGATTGATTAGTTTAGATATAATGGACAAATATTATGCTAGTTACCTTTATGTCTAATTTACATTCTAGCAATTGATTCTGCTAGTTGGCTAGCTGTTGTTATATCGTGAATATTTTGTATAGCTTACAAGTTTAAATTATGGATGTACTAAAAAGGAAAAATGACAATAAAATTCATTTGAAATATATAAATAACAATTTAGTCTCTCGAAATGTTATAATTTTTCTAAAGTCCTTAAAGAATTTTCTATCATTAATGAATTTATATAAATTATTCAATTACCCTTATTAAAAATAAATGATTCACAACTTTCCTTCTTATATTCGAAACTTTTTTCTTATATTCGCAATAATGCAATAGCAAATTACAAATTCAAAACCTGAACTGGTTAGCTCTTCATCTCCTCAAACGTCAAAAGCATTATCTTCTCTGGCCTTTTAAAACTCCTTTCGGTATCCCAAAATGTGATCCCAGAAAGGGACCATAAGCAACCAATACTCCGGGACAAAACTTCTCACATTCACCTTCAAATATTGAGTTCAACCATTGGGCTTTTGGTTCTAATAACATGTGTAGGAGGTTCTATTATCAAACAAACAAGTCCTTGGGAGTTTCTACACAAGGACACAATTAATCTTATTCTATGTTTGGTACATAGGAAAATATTTTATAAACAAGTGATAGGAAATGTACCTGGAAAAAAAATGAGATGAGTACATTTGTCAATACCTTTCTAATTTTTTTGTTTTTTACCTTCCAAACATTACACAATTCTTGTACCTAGACTGGTCCATGGATTCTAGCAAGTAGCAAAAAAACATATATGGAAGGTGACTTGAAAAAAGCCATCATGATTAAAATGAGTTTAGATCACTGTATGATGCACGCAAATAAGTAATGAATTCTATAAGTGTACGGTTTGTAAAATAGTAAATGATAAATCAAGGTCGATCTTGCAGAAAATCAAATTAATTGATAATTAAGAAATAAATTTTCCATTTTCATTTAAGTCAAGGAAAACAAAATTTGGATTTGATTTCTCAAAATAAGAAATTAAAGTTATAAAAATGCACTAAAATTTAAGTTCCAACAACCACAAATAATTAAGGCAACCTAGGATGGCTAATCCCTTATTCAATTCATAGAGCATGTAATTACCTAAATAAATTCACTTAATATTAATTTTTTAATCTAGAGTATTAATAGGAATAATTATCTTTTGATTAATTACACCCCTCTTTTAAATTAATATGCTATTCCTAACACAAATACTCAAGAGGCAATAAGGCGCAAGGTCACTCTAATGTGATTATATGAGTTCAATAGGTATATTCCTATCCTATTAAAAAATTAGAATAAATTTTAATCTCACATTATTCAATTTAATGGTCTAATTTAGATTTTCTTCTTCCAAGGCAAAACCTAAACTCTCAAATTCATACTCAGTGGTGGCTAAGCATTAAGTATACAAAATTAAGTAAATAAAACTAATATATATTAAGCTCAAATAAATGGTTCAAATATACTTTAATCCAAAAATCAATTCATAGCTAACCTAGATTAAGAAAAAATCAGCCACACATAGCTTTCATGATAGCAAAATCAACATATATACAGTAAAGTAAAGAGAAGAAGGAGAAGAAAAACTTAATCGAAGCAATCTTATGCGAAATCCTTGATTTTCCACTAAACCGCTTCTCCAACCCTTCTTTGGCTCCTTTTACTCTTCCTGGATGTTCTGCAGCTGCTGGAGATAAAGAATGCATAAAAATGAGATGCCCAAACCCTAAGAGTTCACTAAAGATAAAAAATGTCCATTTTACTAAACTTTTGCTTCATTGTGTTTCACTACAGCAAAAATGACCTGCTTAGATTTTCTTTTTATATTTAATTCTTTTGACTTGGACTCTAAAATTTTCATCTTTAAGCCCTTAAATTGGGCCTCCTTACATGCATAAAACTCAAAATAAATGATAGAATTAGTCCACTAACTTTCAATCACATTTCCAAGCCCATTTTCACACACAATCATCTATTTAATCATATTTTTGCTAAAAAAATTTAAATAAATGTCTTTCAATTATATTATAAACACTAATAAATTCAATAAAATATTGAAGGTCATCAAACCTCCACACTTAAATGTTTGCTTGTTCTCAAGCAAAAGAAAATCACTATATGAAAATAGCAAAAGAAAATGTGAATGTTTCAAGGTCAAATGCAATTCAAACTTTCAAGAATTCAATTTAATTAGAAATCTTTCCTCCCTTCCAAAAATAATAGTAGAAAGGTAATTAATTAAGCAAAGATAAATTTCAATATATTACCCCTCACTAGTCAAGTGTTTACACTATACACTCAAGGTGTCTAAAGGTTGTTTTTCACTCAATTCCACCTATTGTAACCCATCTACCATAGGTTTATTTCTCATCTCAATCTCCACTAAATTATGCCATTGCACATACAAATTAAAAGGATTTTTGAAAGGTTTTAATGTTTTAGGTAGAATAATGAAATGAAATTATTCATGAGTCAAAATTACATACCTTAATTAGTGCTAAGCATATTAAACGAGGATCAAGAAAATTGAAGGATAAACCACAACTATTTACAAGAAGTATTGATGAAGATTCAACATCTTTTTTTCATTTGATTTTTTTTTTGTATTAGTCATCATTTTTTTAACTTTTAATATTCTTTTCTCTTCATTCTTTATCTTCTCTTCTTTTGTTTCCTCTTTCTTTTTTATCTTTTGAACCACTTACAAAACTTTAACTAAATTTTAAGTCCTTCATTTTCTTTCACGGATGTAACACTAAGCACTTACCAAAGTAGTAAATGAGAAGAAAAGGAATGGAAGAAAAATTGGGAAAAAAAATCTTAATAAAGGGCTCAAAATTTTTATTTTAAAATAAGGCTAAGACTCAAATGAGTTAAACAATGGATTTATGTGAAAAGGGATGGTTATTTGGCCAAATTAGCTAAGAAAATGAATGTCTTAATCATTTTTATGTATGAAAATGGCTATTACAAGTCTCAAAAAAATAAATTCTAGAGATAGAATCACAATAAATGTACTCCTTCTTAAAGAAAATAAACATTTAAGCTTAAAATTCTCACAAATTTTTTTTTTGGGACAAACTATAGTGAATTATTCAAACTTAATCCATTGCCTATTTAGTAAAGTTCTATGAAGGTAGGTTCACTTCTAATCAAACATCATTCTTTCAAGCTCAAATCAATCCAACATTAGCCACATTCACAAAGGGGAAAGCATAGACAAAATGACTAAGACAAAATGTTTATGAGATTTTCAAAATTTTTAATTTTTTTATCATTTTTTTAAACTATGTACAAATATGTACAATCAACTCCTATTAGAAAAAGAAAAAGAAAACTTAAGGACGAGTAAAATAACAAATATGAAAGCAAGTACTCCCTCCCCCACACTTAAACTAAATATTGTCCCTAATATTTAAAGACAGAAAAACAAACAAGGAGAGAGAAACATTGAAACTTCCCTAACAAATAGACATGGCAAGTTGATAGATAGAAAGGCTTTGATAGAGGGATGAGAATGACATATCCTCAAGAGAATACGGTACCTACTACTAGCATCAAATAGAAAAGTGGATTAGTTGGAGACAAAGAAATTAGATACAAACCATCAAATAATGAGCTGTGAATTATCAGTTACAACTCCAAGAGAATAAGAGCCAAACTAAACAGTCAAAGAAAAAGGAAAAAAAATCTTACAACAAGAAAAAAGCCAAAATTCCATCATAATAGAAGCTTAGGGCAACAACAAGAGTAGCAAAAGGAGGAGCCCATGATGTAGCTCAAAGCTCAAAATTTGGTACATTAATTATCTTTCATTCTTTTAATTAATTCTTACATGGAATCCAATTATTGTTTTATCTATATGGCTTAACTTTCACTTGATGATACTTGATTGGAATTCTTTGATTTTTGCCCTTTCTTAGTCATCTAACTATAAGTAAAAGCATGCCATCCACTAGTAGATAATAGAGAAAGTGCCACCAAATATCACAAAATAGGAGGGTTGATGATGAAAGGAATAAGAGAAGAGTAAATTTCTAGGGTAGAATTGAAAACAGGAAAGCTGCAAGAAGTAAAAAGAAAAGAAAATATATTTTTTTAATTTTAAATGTATGAAAAAAAAACACACACGCACAAACAAAGCAACAAGTTTTTTTAAAAAGTAATTTTTAATTTTTTTTTCAAAGTAATTAAAACAAACAAGACAAAATATTTTTAGAGTATTTTTTTTTCAATTTTTTTAGAATATGAATTTTTTAACAATATTTACAAATTTATTATTTTATACTTTTATTAGTCAAATTTTTTTAAGATTTTTTTAAAGCAAGCAAAAGACTTAACTCCAACAAAGAAAAATTTCGCTTCAACAAAGGTGTTTTCCAAAAGTTTACTAAGCATTACACATAATGGCCCTTGGCTCCAGTAAAACAAAGTTTTGCCACAGCGAAGGTGCTCCATAGAATTTTGGTAGAAAGTCACAAAAGCATCTAGTGCTAGCATGAAATCCCATTTTGCTACAGCGAAGGTGCCCTCTAAAATTCTAAACAAAAACACAAAGAGACCCTTTGCTAGAGCAAAATCTCTTTTTGCTAGGGCAAACATAACAAAGAACAAAAGTACACACAACCTTAGAAAAATACGTAAACAAAGCAAACAACTCCCAATTAACACAACCATTATACCATACCCTCTTCCACACCTCCTAACATTTACTTTGCAACTTTCAATCTAAATATTCATCAACACAAGACCTTGATTGTATATAAATGCAAAAAAATATCATCAATAAAATACAAGGATAGGACACTTCCCCAAAATGTTATGGGCTTGTTCCTTCATTCCAAAACTTGACTTTAAGCTTCCAAATTCTTCAAGAACTCAGCAACCATCAAACACACCAAATAAAGTAAGATCAAACCAAAGACAATGAAAACAAATAAACCAAAAACACAAGTAAAAGAAAAATAAAACTTGGGCTGCCTCCCAAAAAGTGCTTAGTTTATAGTCTTTAGCTAGACTTCTTAACACTAACATCTAATCATAAGTATCAAACACCATAATCACCGTGTCTTCATTTCTTTTTGAGCAACAAGGTTTTGAATGTAAAAGTTCCTCATTCATATTAATTAATACTTATACTTCCTCAATCATTACCAATCTTAAAATACAAGTATTCATTAATTTCAAAGCATCCAATAAAATCCACTTGACTCTCATTAGTAAGAGTCAAAATTTCAATAAGAGGGTCATGTGCAACAAGTATTGGGATCTCCTCATCAAGCTTAACATCAAAATCATAAAGATTAGGCTTTACAGCTAGAACCTCTTCTAGATAGCCACTACTCTCCCACAAATTGGTTTCGAGTTCATTATCACCTTCTACATTAACAATATTCTCATGCAATTCCCTATCCTCAACTTCCACATAATAATCTTCATAAAAAATCACAGGAGAAATATGATGGCATGTTTTTTGCTTTATCTTTTCGTTACATTCTATTGGTTCACATAAATTTCAATATTTTGAGCACTTGACTCAAAACTAGTGACTCATGCTATTTATGAGTTTCCTTGATGCATCTATAAGGTCCTCAAATAATCTTTCTAAGTAAGACTTCTCCCTATACTCTCAGGCATTTTCCTCAATATATGAATAATAGTGAAAAGATGAGGTTATTTCATTTGAATGATAATTTAAATGAAGATCCCAAGACTCATGTTTCTCTAGACTCCAACTAGGACTAAAAGAATTATCAAAAAAAGTTTTACTTCTAGTGAAATCATCCTCCATATAGTTTGAGGCTTTGCTAAAGTGACAATGGTCACAAGAATGACTTTGTCTACGATAAACACAACAAAAGCCATAATATTGAGAAGAATTAACACATGGAGTATAAATAGCATTCAAATGCATATTATATTGCCTCCTTTCATTTAAATAGCTCATACAAGCAATCAATTCATCTTGTAATGTAGACAAGGAATCATTTCTTTCTCAATATTAAAGCCACTTGGGTTCCACTTGAAACCCATTTTTTTTATTTTTTTCTTTCTTTTTTTCAAACACAAAGAACACTATCACAAATCAAAAGAGAAATAAGAATACAAACAAGCAACTTGAACATGATATTTACAAGACCCAAACTTAAGCTACTAATGCTCCATCAATTCAATGAAGAAAATCAAAGAAAATTGAGCAAAACAACAACTCAAAAGAAAAAGAAGAGAAAAAAATGCTTAATTAAGAACAACTAAAGGTATTTTAATGCTAATTACCAATTTTCTTATTTCCCCGACAACGATGCCAAAACTTGATGCACACAAATATATAATGAATTTTGCAAGTATACAGTTCATAAAATAATAAGTGATAAATCAAGGTTGATCCTACAGAGAATCAAGTTAATTGGTAATTAGACAATAAATGTTTTATTTTCATTTAAGTCAAGCAGAACAAAATTTGGATTTGATTTCTCAAAATAAAATATTAAAGTTATAAAAATGCACTAAAATTTAAGTTCTAACAACCACAAATAATCAAGGCAACCTGGAGTGACTAATCCCTTTTCCAATTTATAGAGCATGTAATTACTCAAATAAATTCACTTAATATTAATTTGTTAATAGGAATAATTATTTTTTGATTAATTACACCCCTCTTTTGAATTAATATATTATTCCTAACACATACCCAAGTGGCAACAAGGCACAAATTCACTCTAATGTAATTATATGAGTCCAATAGGTATATTCCTATCCTATTGGCAAATTAGAATAAATTCTAATCTCACATTACTCAATCTAATAATCTAATTCAAATTTTTCTCTTCCAAGACAAAACCCAAACCCTCAAACTCACACTCAATGGTGGCCAAGCATTAGATATACAAATAAGCACATGATTAAGTAAACAAAACTAATATATATCAAGCTCAAATACATGATTCAAATATGCTCTAATCTAAGAATCAATTCATAGCGACCCTAAATTAAGAGAAAATCAGCTACAAATAGCTTCCATAATAGCAAAATCAGTAATATATACAGCAAAGTAAAGAGAAGAAGGAGAAGAAAGCTTATTCAGAGCAATTTTGAGTGAAACTCTTAATTTTTCACTAAACTCAAACTTCTCCAACCCTTTTTTGGCTCCTTTTGCTCTTCCTGGACATTCTACAGCTACTAGAGATAAAGAGTGCACGAAAATGAGGTGCCCAAACCCTAAGAGTTCACTAAAGATCAAAATTGTGCATTTTACTAAAATCGTGATTTACTGTAGCGAAACAACTTGTTCAGATTTTCTTTTTAGATTTAATTCTTTTGACTTGGGCTCTAAAATTTTCATCTTTGAGCCCCTAAATTGGGCCTCCCTACATGCATCAAACCCAGAATAAATGATAGAATTAGTTCACTAACTTTTAATCACATTTTCAAGCCCATTTTCAAACATAATCATTCACTTAGTCATATTTTTGCTAAGAAAAATTTAAATAAATGGCTTCCAATTACATTATAAATACCAATAAATTTAATAAAATATTGAAAGTCATCACTATAACTAAAAAAGAGAAAAGAAAAGGGGGAAAAAAGATTTTTGGAGCATTTTCAAAACACTCCGAAAACACGCTCGCGTATGAAGGGTCTAGTACGAAGGGTATGGACAATTAACAGGTCTTGCGATGATGCTAGTTTGGGCCTAGATATGATTTTAATTTGGATAATTGGTCTTGCGGTTGACGACAGTGAAGATAGCTAAGGCTATAAGCTTAAGCTAAGTGGTGCCAGATTTTGGAAAGTTGACAATGAGGATGCTGAAATTATAAGATTGGAGGAGGTTTTCAGTTTTGACAACTAAGGATTCCTTGCATATGGTTTTTGGATAACCAGAAATATATGCTAAAATGTACCAAAAATTAAGAAAAACATGCTAAAATGACATTAAATTCTAGAGGTAATAATTAGTTGCAAAAGATGCACTGATTTTAATAATTCATAATATAATACAGCAATACACAGTTGATCTTGGGTACTCCATGTCTCCATGCAAATATATGTATCATGAAGGTGTATAGTCTAGTAGCTGAAAATGAGTGCCTAGGTAACTGGGACAAATGAAAATAAGAAGATATTTTTATAAACATTGTAATTAAAAGGAAGAATGACACTAAAATGCACCTAAAATATATAAATGACAAATAGATACTGCAAAATATGATAACTATTTTCTTGTCTTTAAGGACTTGTTTGACATTTTAATTTTGTGAAATGACATATTTTTCCTTGTTGTTTTTTGACTCTCCCTCTACTTGTTCAGCACTACGTCCTCATCTCCCATCACTATTGAATGCCAGATCGGAGAGAGGGATCGTGACGCCCAACACTGCATTTCTGGGAAGTTAAAGAGGTTTGAGAATTGTTCTTCAGTTGTTGCCTCACATATCAAAGCACGTCGTGTAATTTGGATAAGTGGGTTTTTAGGGTGATCTTTGTTTTACACACGCACACACATATCTATTGAAGGATTTGGTTGCAGATATATTAACTTTTTCATTTGCCATTCTTCTAGACTGAGATGAAAATTTTGTACCATTAGTAATATCTTTCCTTTTTTTTTTTATTTTCTGAAGCTCTACTTGTTACTTCGTCATTTTAATTTATAGGGTATTTTTGCTCTTCTGTTTACTGACGAAATCACTGAATGAAAGAACTGGCTTCTTCAGCTGCTCATCTCCGCAAAAAAGATCAATCAATAACTCATCCGAAAACATGTTTTTACATATATCAAATAATTCTAGTGAAGAACACGCACTAAAACCACTCTAAACTGTACCAAAGAGGGAGTTTGAGGAAAGGTCGATTTTGATGAAAGTGGTGCACAACCCGGCCCGTCGTTCCGAAATTTGACCATGGAACTTGTTGCCTGAGAGATAAAGGAATTAGAGAGAGTCGACAGGCGTTGGAAGATGAGGACGAAGTGCCATCATCGCCATCGCCATCGCCATCCGTCTCTCCAATCTCGCGACCATTGACGATGGGAGACAAGAACACAGCAAGTCGAGGAGAGTCGTCAGAAAATGAAAAGGGTAAACATGTCATTTCACAAAAAAAATACAAGACGAGTTTCCAAGGATTAGAAAATAATTATCATATTTTACAGTAACTATTTGTCACAAAGGTATTTTATTGTCATTCTTCCTAATTAAAAACCAAAATTAAATTAGAACAATACTAGCCGAAATTCAGGGAAAAGGAATTCTCGTTATAACATCTGCAAGATATAAACTTCTAAAGTACATGCTAATTAATTTATTAATTAGAATAAAATATTTTCATCGCTTTACTCAAACCTTGTCTTAATTAAGTATACAAGATGTTTTGAAGAATGAAAATGGATCTAAAACTTCAAGCCATATTTCTCCAACTTCTCATGAGAAATAGCGTTAAATCGTTCGATCATATCAGACGTCAAAAAATTCTTCCAATCTCCAACTTTTCCATGTCTAAAAAATGTCCTATTCTCTATCCCAGACGATAATTTTCCATTTTATTCACTTCCAAATTACTCAAATTCTCAAAACTACGTAGTTTCAATATGTCACTTACAACATCACCATTCTCTTCCTCCTCGGAAAACCCATACCCTAAAAAACTCAGCTAAGTCCTTCAAAACACTAGTTGGCTTGTCCTTAAGATCCTCAAATCTCACAAACATGATCTTCTTTGGGCTCTCCAACACATGATCCCAAAATGGCCCATAAACACTCACTCCTTGGCAAAACTTCCCAAACCAATCCTCTGTCAAATTGAAATCTTGGGTTTTTGGTATCAACCCATATGTGAAGTGCCAGAGTGAGACAAACACATCCTTAGGGTCTCTACACAAGTAGACTATCTTACAACTCAACTGCTTCACAGTCTCTGGCAATGAAACATAAGACAGATGGCTTGAGAAGAGCCTTGGCGGCGGCGGCGAGAGCAAGCTCAAATCAGGCATGTTTTTCCGGAGGTAGGTTCAAACTCCAAGAAGGGTACAAGAGCATGAGGGTTGGTAGTGAGGAGAGGGTGAGGTTTACATGTTTGGGTCAGGTCTGAATTCGGGTTTGGATCATGGGTCTTACGGTTTATGATAGCAAAAGTGAGGGCTGTTAACCAGGTGGTTCCTGATTTCGGTGAGGTGACGATGAGGATATCAGAGTCACAAGCTTGGAAGTGATTCTGACAGTTTAGGACTCCTTGCAATTGCTTGGCAGTGAGCCAAAAACCTTGGTACTGATAAATCCGTGCACCGATCCAACCCGTTTCAGTGGCTAAGGTGGCAATCAAGTCGTTGCATTCTTGGGACAAGCCTTGTTCTTCTTGAAGGTGCTCGTGAAGCACAACATCAGAGGGTTTACAGTTTTCTACAGCCATGGTTATAATATTATACACATATATATATGCGCATATATATATATATATATAAAGGGAACAATTATGAACCAGGAAGTGAAGGTAGTGAGATTGCTGATGGGTTTATATAATGTTGGCAAGACCGTCAGCATCTTTCCACGAGGATGGTGACGGATAGGTTAAGTTCACGATCGTTGGCCATAATCAAAGCAGGCAAAGTCCGTCACTGACGTGGAGGTTTAATTAATATAATGAAGTGTCTGTTTCCATGCATAAGCAATATAGCTGGCGGCCCCACATCGTCTGGATTTCTGGGCTATGAAGGCAACGAGACGTATGCACAATCTTGAAATATCCCTCATCACTCCCAACATTGCAATGGTAACATCGAAGATTTAATTAAGATTTTGTATATAAAAAAATTCAGATATCAATATGTAAATTTAGACATACATGTTTAAATATTGTATACGAATAAGGAGAAGAAATGCGGGCATATATTTATGAGGAAATAACCCAGGTCATGTAGCTTTTCTGCTTTAATACGAAAAGGCTTGTGTGGTTGAAAGGTTTGGCTGGAAGCCTCATGATTGGTTTGTATTAATGCGTTAATTATTATCAATGACTTTGACCATTTGAGGTATTATGAAATATGATATGAAACGCATTATTACAAGGCTGTGTATTTTTTTGAATGCTATTTACAACAAAATCAATTTCTGGCAAAAAAAAAGTTACAACAAAATCAATGACCTTGAGAGAAATTTTTGCACGGTATATCATGTCATTTATAATTTATCCAATAAAAACATGGCATGTGATATGGTTGTAAATATAAATTTATTTTGTCATTAATGATGATAAAAAGACATTACAAATAAAGTCATTAAAAATAATAACATATAAGATTTTATTTGATCAATTGGTGATAACATCACTTCTTTTTTTATTGGACAGACCATGGATGATGTGGTGCATCAGGTTTGTCTAAAACTTTCTCTTGACATTGATGTATAAGTGGATGAATTGAAAAATGAAGGCCACATTATTCTTTCCTAAATTGAGATGTACTTTACTCTAACATTTTTTTGAAATTATGGTGATTTTGATGGTTCATTTGGTAAGATATATAAGGTTTTGCAGCCTCATTTATCTAAGGTGGATGTATATGAAAATAGTAAAAGGATATTAAAAAAAATCCATATTAGCCAAAAGCATCAACTATTAAAAGATATGTAACTGAAGAGACTATTAACTTTTGCAATCAGTACTTAAAAAGAGGTAAGGGAAGTTGGATGATAAGGGCATATTTACATATTAATAGGTATATATTTTGGATTAAATTTGATTATATTTATTAGCATTTTACACCTATTTAACTAATTTATGTCATGTCCTAAAATTATAATGTGACCGATAGGTGATATATGTACCAACACACATCCCTAAAGCCTCGATTAAGAAAGTTTCTAAATCAATACATCTGATACACAATTAGTCTAATTATGTATATCTAGTTTTGCTTTTCACATAATCAAAATATTAAACTTTTTGTAAAAATTTCAGCAGCACTCCCCTATAAGTAGGATCTTCCAACATCTCTACAACAAAAATTTTACAGTTTATACCCAGCAATACAAAGCTCTACTCATCAATAATAGATAGACAAAAAGAGAATTAAGACCCTAACTATAGTTAATGTGAAACATCCTATATTGTGTTTCCAAAACACAAGACATAAATTTTAGAATTTACATAAAAAGAAAGATATTCTTAAAAATTGATCTTTGAGTCCGTCAGAGGTCAACAAGAGGTACAATGTCAGCTATGCTATCAAGGCCAAAAAAAATAATTTTCCATTAAATAACATCCAAACATTTATAAAATTTAAAAGGAGAAAATGAATAAATAACAATAATTACAAAAATTAGAGAGACAATAATTTCACATAAAATATTTCATAAACTTTGAAATTAAGAAATTCTATATAGCCTTAAATAAATTATTGACCTTTAAATTTGTAATAGCAAATATCGTTATCACTTGATCTCAAGAAAACAAATAAATAAAAGAAATAAATATGAAGAAATAAATATAGTAACATTTACTAATTAAACCAATGGAGTAGGTAATAACCAAATAATTTAAAAATCATGTTTCTGGGGACTTATCAAAATAATTAATAAATGTGAATGCACAGTCCACAAAGATAAATAATCAAACTCCGCTTATGCCATAAAAATAAACATGGATACACAGCTCACAGGGGTAAGTAACAAAAGTAGCCTGAGCTACGAAACAAACATAGACGCACAATCCATAAGACTAAGTAATCAAACACGGCTCAAAGCCATAAAAACAAATGTGAGTAAGAGACTTATGAATAACGAATGTGAGAACATGTTGGCAGCACCGACAATGTAGACATGAATGACGAATGATAAGCTGCTTGAGTCGTGCCTGGAAGGACACTATCTTTAAGAATTATTCCGACACACCGAGACGATGGATTGGCAGTTCTCTAAGATTAAACAAATACTTCCTGCAAAGCAAGGAACTAGAACAGTAGAAACTAAAAAAACAAACTCAGATGAACACGAGAGTAGGAGGTAGAGGGAGGAGAGAATTGCCTCAAAAACTCAAGAGGCTGGTCCAATTTATCTATCTGCAGCCATGGCTATATATAACCATGAACGTTGGCTCATAATCACTAGAATAATGCTTTAATTACACACGTATAAAACACCATTAATCTGGAGACGTTGGTAGACATAAACGTTTGAGATATTAACTCACAAAATCAGTTTTTAAAAGTGGTTTAATGCCCAAAAACTACCAAGCCTTCAAATTCAAATTTAAAACAGCAAAATTTAAGGTTTTTCAGGTAAGCTAAAAATAATTGTTTATTTAATTATTTTTATAAAAATAATCTAGTAAAAGGAACCCAGTGCCTCTTGAACTCATGTGCAGGGGGCAAATCGGCTAATTTCAACTATGATTACCTTATGTTGGCCTATCTCATGTGCTCGAACCCACTTCTCTTCCAAATCTATTTTACTAGCCTACTTCATTCCTTAGTATATATACACTATGAGAGTCCTTCATTTAGTCAAGGTGGAATTTTTGACACACACAACAGTCCCCCACATGTGTCAAAAGGAACTATTTTCATCTTAGTTATTCACACGAAGGATAATCACTTTGAATTTGGTATCTATCAACTTGAACCAAACCTAGACTAATAAAACTTAGCACATAGAAAAGTTAGTATAACTTCATTATTAAACCAACAGATCTTGAGCATATACTAGAGATCTTATTAATCGAATTATACTCCTATAGTCTCTGCTGTTAATGACAATTTTACATGTTATCGACCATGCGCGTGCCTGGTTTTAACAAATGCTTTAGAGATTTTGCCACGATCTTATAGGAGCGGCCCCACTCCACATTTATATAAGTGTTTTCATCAAGTGTATCTGTAATGAATACACCATTTATAAGGACTATGAAAATATTAAGAGCTTTTGCTTAGCCTCCGTTTAATGCATTCTAGCATTTTCTCAAGTCATAGGAAGGGACAAAAATTCAGTGCTAGCAAAACTAACAAGTGACTTGTTCTTACTTATTGAACCTTTTTTATGGGATCTCCAATCACAAAGGTTAGGTTACCATCACTATTAATTTCAAACAAGCTTAAGTCTCATTCCCCTCGACGTTTCAATAATAAATTTCTTCCTCAAGAGCTTAGTTAATGGATCTGCTAGATTTAACTCTGATCTTACATAATCGATTGAGATAACCCCATCTTTGAGCAGCTACCTTATAATATTATGTCTCAATCGAATATATCTACTTTTGCCATTGAAGGTCCTATTTTTAACTGTTGCTATTGTAGACTAGCTATCATAATGTAAAGACACTAATGGTGTGGGCTTTTCACCTATTGGAATACTCGCTAAGAAGTTTTTCAACCATTCAGCCTCAGTTTCAGCCAACTCCATGGCAATAAACTCGGAATCCCTTAAGGATTTTGTGTTGATTGTCTGTTTTACAAACTTTCAGGTTATTGTACCACCACCAATAGTGAATGTATAACTACTAGTGGATTTTGTCTCTTCTAAATCTGAAATCTAGTTAGCATCATTGTATCCTTCCAATATATCAGGAAATCTACTATACAATATACTATAATTTATGGTACCTCTCAAATATCTCAAGACTCACACCAGAGCCTCCCAGTGTTACTGCCTGGACAACGAGTATATCTGCTCAATCTGCCTATAGCATAAGCTATATCAGGCCTAGTAAAATTCATCAAATGCAATAGACTCTCAATAATCTGTGCATACTCAGATTGAGCAACTGGGTCACCCTTGTGCTTTTTTAATTGCACATTCGAATCATAAGGAGTACTCAGAGGAGCATTTTCAAAATGTCTAAACTTTCTGAGAATTTTCTCAACATAATGTTCTTGGGAAAGTAAAATCCCATTTTCATTCCTTATAATTTTTACACCCAAGATTACCTTGGCTTCACCTATATCTTTCATATCAAAATTTAAAGAAAGAAAATTTTTTGTTTCATTAACAACACACATACTAGAGCCAAAAATTAGCATGCCATCCGCATACAAGCATATAGTCACACAATCATTTTTCACAAGCTTTATATAAACACATCTTTCTACGTCAACAATAGAAAATTCACCAGCTGTCAAAACTTAATCAAGTTTCTCATGACATTGCTTATGCACTTGTTTTAAGCCATACAAAGACTTGACAAGTTTATAAACTTTATTTTCTTGCCCAAGAATCACACATCTCTCAGGTTGTACCATGTAAATTTCTTCTTCTAAATCACCATTTAAGAAAGCAGTTTTAACATCAATTTGGTGAACAAAAAGCTTGTAAATTGAAGCCAAAGCAATAAGAACTCTTATAGAAGAGATTCTAGTCACAGAAGAAAATGTGTCAAAATAATCTATATTTTCTTTTTGAATAAAACCTTTGGCCACTAGCCTTACTTTATATTTATCAATTGAACTGTCTGGAAAATATTTTTTTAAAAAAATTCATTTACACCCAATAGCCTTAGCTCCTTGGGGTAAATCTACTAAAACCTAAGTTTTATTTTTTCTTAAAGAATTAATTTCAATTTCAATTGCTTCTTTCCAAAATTTGGCATCAGGAGAAGAAATAGCTTCATAAAAATTTAACGGTTCATCTTGTGCTAAATAAGTGTAAAAATCATCTCCAAAACTTGTTTCTTTTCTTTGCCTTTTTCTTCTCCTTAAAACCAAGTCCTCATTTAAATTTTATTTAAACTCTGAATTCTCAATAGGTTTAGAAACATGCTCAATTTTTAAGGGAAAAATATATTCAAAAAATTCAGCATCCTTAGTCTCTGCAATTACGTTTTGCTCTAAAATATCACTTTTTAAAACTAAAAAGCGATATGCTGCACTTTGTTTAACATACCCAATAAACATAAAATCAGAAGTTTTAGAACTAATTTTTCTCTTTTTAGGATCAGGTAATAAAACTTTTGCAAGACACCCCCACACTTTCAAATATTTTAAATTAAGGGTCAACCCTTTCCATAACTCATAAGGTTTTTTTTTTTTTGTTTTCTTATGTGGTATCTTATTTTGTAAAAAAACATGCAAACAAAATAGCTTCACCCCACAAGTTATTAGGCTCAGAAGAACTCACAAGCAAAGCATTTATCATTTCTTTTAATGTTCTATTTCTTCTTTCTACAATACCATTAGGCTTGAGAGAATAAGGAGGTGTTATCTCATGTATAATTCCTTCTTTTTCATAAAAATCATTTAACAAAACATATTCTCCTCCTCCATCAAATATCTAACCCTTTTAATCCTCTTGTTTAACTGATTCTCAACCTCTGCTTTATATAAAAGAAATTTTTCAAAGGCTTCATCTTTGTTTCTTAACAAGTATGCCTTAGTATATCTTGAAAAATCATCAATAAAAGTGATATAATATTTTTTACCACCTCTAGTCATGGTTTGTTTTAAATCACCTAAATTAGTGTGAATTAAAGACAGTAATTTAGATTCTCTTTGATTAGAAAAATGAGATTTTTTACTTTATTTAATTTCTGGACATACTTCACATTTTTCAAAAACATTGTTTTTAATTTCAAAAAGTAGTCCAAGTTGTCGCATCCTATTTATATAACCTTTACTAGCGTGACCTAGTCTAGCATGCCACAAATTAAAGGAATCAACCATATAAACAGGCATATACTCAGAAGATTCAGTCTTATTCATTTCATCAACATTCAAAACAAATAGTCCCTAATTACAATACCCTTTACCTACAAATACATTATTTTTTATCATTACAATCTTGTCAGATTCAAATGACACTTTAACCCCAGCTTTCCCTAAAAGAGCAACTAACACTAAGTTTGCTCTAACTTCAGGAACATACAGAACATCGTTTAAAACTAGAGTCTTACCTGATGTGAGCTTTAAGACCACTTTTCCTTTTCCTTAAACTTTAACAGTTCAAGAATCAACAAGGTAAACACAGTCTTTCCCTTCCTTTACAGGATCATCAGAGATAAACATCTCCTGGCTAGCACATATGTGCCTGGTAGCCCTGGAGTCTACCACCCATTTCTTCACATCAGAAATCAAGAGAGCTTGTAACACCACTACAGCAATGATGTCATCATCGCTATCATCATCTCGTTGTACCAAATTTACATTTGGCTTTTGAGGCTATCACGGTTTGCTCTCTTTCTACACTGTGCTGCATAGTATCTTGGTTTAGCACAGATAAAACAGTCTCCTTTTTTCTTAAAAGAAGGTTTAGAGGCATTGGGTTTGTAATCATATTTCCTATTCTTTGTCTTTGGTTTTAGGGTCATACCTCTTGTTGTGAGGCTTTATCTCCACCAGGTTGGCTTTGGATGTCATCTCTCTGGTTTGAGCTACACGTATTGCTGCCTTGCAATTGGTGTCTTCAATGATGATGTGAGTTATCAGGTCAGTCAAGGACAACTACTTTTGTTTGTGTTTCAGCTGCTGTTTGTAATCATTCCATGATTCTGATAGCTTCTTAATCAAGATCCCAGCAATGAACTTGTCTGGAAGGTTGATGTTTTCAACACGAAGCTCCTCCAGCAGCTCATGATATTTATTGATTTACTCCTTTACATCCTTATTCTTGGTCATCTCCCATTTGTAGTAGTTACCCACAACAAACTTTTGTTTACCGGCATCCTTAGTAGTATACTTTGTCACCAAAGACTCTCATATCTTACAAGCTTCCTTGTAGACACAATAGACATTGAACAAATCATTAGATAAAGTGCTAATGATAGTGTGTCAGCATACCATGTTTGCATGAGTCCATACCACTCTCTAGGCTTGATCAGTATCAGTAAGAGGCTCGAATTAAGCAAGAGCAGCGGCCACACCATGCATGTCAAGAATGATGAAGACTCATTCCTGCCAACGTTTGAAATTCCTACCGTCAAAGACTTCTATTTTTGATATGTCTAGGAATGGCCTCGACAGGGAAACGGCAACAGTAGCAGGGACATACTGATCTCCAGTCGAACCACTAGGTACACCTTCAGGGATAACATTCTTAACACTGTTGGTCGCCATTCAATTTGATTAGTTCTTAAGATTGTTGGCAGCATTGGCAGCGTAGATGTGAACGACGAACGATGAGCTGCTTGAGTTATGCCCGAAAGGATACTATCCTTAAAAACTATTCCGACACACTGGGACGACGGACTGGCAGTTCTCCAAAATTAAACAAGCACTTCCTACAGAGCAAGGAATCAGAACAGTAGAAACTAAAAAAACAAACTCAGATGAACACGAGAGCAAAAGGCAGAGGGAGGAGAGAATTGACCATGGCTATATATAGCTCGAAGATGGAGACATAACGTTAGCTTGTAATCACCGGATTAATGCTTCGGTTACACACGTATAAAACACCATTAATCTGGAGACATTGGCAAACAAAAATGTTTAAGACATTAACTCACAAAATTGATTTTCAGAAGTGGTTTAATGCCCCAAAAATTGCCAAGCCTTCAAATTCAAATTTAAAACAACAAAATTTGAGGTTTTTCAGGTAAGCTAAAAATAATTGTTTATTTAATTATTTTTGTAAAAATAATCCAGTAAAAAGAACCCAGTGCCTCTTGAACTCGCACGTAGGGGGGCAAATTGGCTGATTTCAACTGCAATTACCCTGTGCTGGCCTGCCTCATGTGCCTGAACCCACTTCTCCTCCAAACCTATTTTACTAGCCCACTTCATTTCTTATATATATATATACTAGGAGAGTCCTTCATTTAGTTAATGTGGGACTTTTGACACACACAACAGAACAATACTCACAAAAATCAAACTAGCTAGCTAGGCATTGACCATGGCACACCAAAAGCTAACGGAATTGCCGTTAGCAACCAGTATTCTGTATAAAATTCTCTTCAAATTCATTTTCAAACGTGCGAAAAAATCATCACTATAAAACTATAGTTTCCATTCTTAAAATTAAACTCGTATGAATAATCTTTTAAGCATCATAAATTGCCAAAATAAAATTTTATAATTATTGTCCATACCAATATTTATTGATTAATCAAAAGTTGCCAAGGTTAGTGAAATGATTTCATCCATTTGAAAGTATATCTCAAAAAGAACAAAATATTCATATGCCACAATTTAATTGTTCTTCATCAACATCTTATAATTTTGAAATGAAATAATTTAATTAACAAAGTATTCAAAACTCAACATAACTGTTATTAAAAATAATCTATATAAGGATAATATTTTAATAAAAATAATTTTGTTAATAAATTAGTTAAGACGCTATTCACATACCTGATAGGTTTTCAATGTTCAAAATTCATTACTTACCCCTTCAATCAAGATTTCCTTCCTCTAAATTCCCTTAGATCATTAACATTAGAAATAGCACGAAGGAAGGAGGAAGAGTTACAGTGCTGAATAATGACAACTCGACACTGCTACACGTTTAAGGAAGAGGAAGAATCATGGGACTTCATAGTCACCAGCGGCGGACGAATGGCGATGAAGGGACAGGGTGAGGAAGATCTAAACACCCACAACCATACAACTAGAAAAGCCACAACCGATGTGGGTGCTCACATTCGAGCAAGGAAGAAACTTGAAAGGCGACGCATGAAGAGGATTCACGGCGAGTCGACAACCATCACAGCACCGACAATGACAGCAAGAGCGAATAGTGGAGACTATGGTCTTAAGCTCTCCCCCTCTCTCTCATGCACTTCTTGTGCTCTAGATCCTTCGAAGGTGAAGACTGAAGAAAAAGAGAACATTGATGTGTGCGTCTGATTTCAAGTCATTCTACCTCTATTTGTATTATTTTTTTCAGGGGCGAAATGGTAATTTCGAACAAGCCATGCTAAAATAAAATTATTCCTTTAAAACGTTACTAGGATTCGAATAGCAAATCAGATAAATAAGAATCAAGAGAAATTCCACTAAGCTAACAACACATCTCATTATTTTTTTCCCAACAATTAATAAAAACTATGTCAAAACTGGATTCCATCACTATTAGTAACAAAATAGTGATGAAAAATTTCCATCACCAAATAAGAACAGGTTATTTTGATTTTGCGATGAAATATATTCTGTCACAAAGAATCAAAATATCATTGTCACATCACCCAATAAACCAAAGCCACCTTCCTTGTCACCTAGTGCTACCTCAACATTACGTCACTGTCATGTCAAATATTATTATTTGCAATTGTGCCTTAGCCAAGTTCGAACTCACAACTTCACACCCTCTAATGCCTTTGTGTCCACCTTATTGCTAGTTGAGTTAAAAATAAATCTTCAGTCTTAATTGAAAACCATACACACATATATTAATAAATATATTATTAAAATTATTATTAAATATAGTATCTAAATTTGCATATTTTTAACATTATATTTATTTATTAATATGAAAATTTAATTTATATATAACAATTATTTCTATTATATTTTATTTTAAAAAATTATTTTTGAATATAAATTTAATATTAAATTAAAAGATATTTATTATCATTATATATTATATTTTAATTTGTATCTTTATACTATATAATTTTTTAACTTTTAATTTTTAATTTTTATTTTATTTTTTATTTTTTATTTTTTAAATAAGAATAATTAAGTATAAAATTTAAATTATTATTAATAATATACAAATAATTTCAAATAATAAATTATTTTAAATTATATTTTTAAATTATTTATTTATAGCATAATAATAAATTATTAAAAAAATTATATATAAATATATATTATAAATAATAAAATTAAATTAAAAATAACTTGTAATGGAATTAGCAATGAAATTATAACAGAAAGCTTTGTAATAGAATTTTTCATCACAAATTCCATCACTAAATTAGAATAAAATATTTTAAAAATTAAAGATAAAATTTTTTGTTAACATATTCCGTTGATAAATTATTTTTAACAAATTAATAACGGAATAATAACAAAATTTTAATAATCAAACATTTAGTTCCTAAATTCCATCACTAATTTTTTGTTTTTTTGTAGTGTATCATTCAAAAAACTCATCATCAATACTACCACACAAGCATAAAGAGGGAATTTATGTTCCAATTAACTCCACCCTTTGTGTCCACAAAAGAGTACCCATGGAATTTTGATTCCTTGAGATTTTTCCTTACTCAATTAGCCTGAATAGTCAACGCTAAAATTTAAATTACTCACAGTCATTAATCTCTATTCAGAATTGTAATTTCTAACCGCCCAATACACTCCAAATTCCTTAAAAACTCGTTTCACTTGGCAACTTTAGCATCTACCTTGTTTCAATAACCCATTTATAGCTCACATTGCTCCCAATCATCAATTTAATCACTAGGGTTTGATAAACAACAAGGACCCGCTCATAATGCTCCATATAAACACTAACCCATGGTTTAGAAATTTAAAATAATTCCCAATGGCCTCATCAAAACCAATGAGTTTAGGCAAAGCCTTCCAAAAACAGAAATCATCACAATCCCTCTCAAAAACCAAGCTAAAATTTACGTTGGGAGAGAGGAGAGTGGAGCAGGAAAGTTAACTTAGTGATTACTTTCACTAAATCAGCTCCAAATGATGTCCAAAGTGAACCCTTGCAAAGCCCCATCCGTTCCCTGTCCATCTCCCTTTCTTTCTGTCATTCGCGAGCTGACTTAAGGCAAAACTTGACCATCTACCATGGCACAGGGTCACACCCACCTCAATAGATGACACGGAAACCCAAATCCGAATCTGCATCATCCCTTCAGGCCCCATGTGGCCCATTTCTCATTTGGTCCATCTTTCAGGCCTATCTAATGATCCAATTTAGAACATCCAAACACTCTAAACTTAATTAACTCCTCAAATTACTAAATTTCCACTTATTATCTTAATATTTTGGTATTGAAAATTTAGGATATTATATAAGGAGTTGACGTATACAGTCAATCTTTGATAAGAAGGACCTCACAGAGTTCCTAATTAATTAGGAGTTGGACCAATCCATATTGAAACTCGTGATATTGTAACTGCACACTTTCAGTGTTCATAAATATCATTTATATTTATTTCTATATACTGATTTATGTCTCATTGCAGTTATATAAAAAGCTTTCCACAACCTCAGCAACTCATAGGGAACGAGAAAAAAATATGGATTCATGTGTCCATGGGAGGTGAAAGAGGAAGCCTGGAAAAGAAACTATATAGAGAGAGCCATGCCAAATCCTACATCAGTCTAAGCTAAGTAAGCCGCAAAGTTCAAGGCAGGGTAATGCTCAAAAGTGTTGATTGAATTATTTGAAGTTCTTGGGTGTTGCCCTCATCTTCGTGTAATTCTTCCTCTCAAAAAGAAGACAGAAAGAACCTCATTTTGAAATCCATAACTGCTCCTGCCAATGCACAAAGCAAATGCTCTTCTCTTAATGAGACGCAAACTGGTCGTCATGGCCATGGATTGCTTCACAAGAATAGGAGATTATGAGCGATAGGTGCTGTAGAGGATGATGGATGTGGAACACACTTTTTGTTTAAGAGTCGTCACTCTGCCTATCTTGTTGGGCCTGACCAGTGCATGTCTCTTGTTCTCAGCCCAATAAGCATTTATGGCATATAAATATTTTAGGCAAAACAATTGTATTTTATAATTTCAAACAAGTAATTATATATTTTAACAATTATATTTTCTTAAAGGTAAATTATTACAAGTTTATGATGCAAGTTTAAAACGTAAGTCTATGTTTTCATGATAAATTTGCTTAAGCTCATGAGTTTGTCAACCTTATTGGATCCACAACAAACTTGCAAGTTGAAGACTCTTGGAAGATTACAGAGAAGTTTTGATGCAAAGTTAAAACAACAAGGGGAAGTGACAAGGAAGGACCCATAAAAAGATTAATTTCAACTGAACATTTCTTCATAATTAAAGTTCCTAAGTTCAATACTCTTTCTCCCATGTTTTAATATTAAAATTCTTGCTTTGACAATTTTTTTTATAAAATACTTGCTTGTCATTCTCCCAAAACATAATTGAAGCTACTTGCATAATTTGTTCTTGCGGATACATTGAAGACTTTTGAAGATTAACAAGACACATGGACAAAATGAAAGACTCTTGATAAAAGGTGGAAGAAAATTTAAGTTACTTGCATAAATCTTTTTAAAATGATGTTGAAAGCTTTTGAAGGTTATTGATCAGATACTTGGAAACACGTGAAAAATAATTGAAGTTAATTGAGAAAACTTTTTTTATAACATATTTTCAATGTTCTCCACTTCTTCTTGAGAAATATGAAACATATCTTTAATTTTTTTTTTCCACTCGCTTTTCTTAAATTCTAATATTTTATCAGTCGATAGAATAATTTAAAAACTATTTAATTATTTAGAAAATAATAAAATATTCTTTTAATAAAATTTTTATGAAACTTAATATTCTATTATGAAAAATTAATATTCAAATATTTAAATAAATGTTTTACTTTTTTTTCTAAGGATGAAGAGGCAAAAATATTCAAAAAGTGGTTAACAACGGGCACCCAGTATCCTAAAGTGAGAAAAAATAATAAAAATACTCATAACGTTACATAGATGGGTGCAAAAGTAACTAGATCGTTAACTTTAACCTAACGCTACTAACTTTAACCGTTAAATACTAATTGTGTATGCTACGTGTTAATCTTTGCTAACGTGGACTAATAAAGAGATAAAATACCCACAAAGTCATTAGTCAAGAGAAGAAATATCCATAACGTTACCAAAATTAGTGCAAAAATAACCAATCCATCCAATCTCTTAAATGTTGACAGTTTAGTTGACACTTAAATAAAAGTTTATCATTTTTTGTTGATATAGACACAAAATATTCCTAGATGAAATTCTCTATAGATTAATCAGTCATTGTATGAATATCATGTAAAAAAAATATCATTTTGACTAAATATTTAATTAAATCACTTGTATCTTTACAGCAGTGGCAAAAATCATTTAAAAATTTTGAACCAATCATGAATGCAATTGCTTAAGGTTGTAACAATGTTCTTAAGTTAGATGTGCTCAATCTCAATTTTCAATTTTGGACAATATATCTCACTGTGTTAAATTTTAAGTTTTGCAGACAAGAAAAGTGAGTAGAGAGGGAGAAAGAAGGAGGCGAGATATATGGTGATGAAAAGAAACCATGTGACATTGAGTTTGATGAATTGATCACTATTACACCTATTAAAGTAACATTATAAATGCTCACACAATGATCAATCAACATCTATAAAAATTTATTTAGAAATATTTTTTGTCTACATCAACGAAAAAATAATCAAATTCTACTTAGGTGTCAGATAAATGGTTAACATTTAAGAGATTGGATAGATTAATCACTTTTACATCAACTCTAGTAATGTTATGGATATTTTTGCTCCTAACCAATGAATTCGTAGGTATTTTTGCCCTTCTATTAGTCCATATCAACAAGGACTGACACATGACATGCACAATCAACAGTTAACGGTCAAAGTTAATGGCGTTAAGTCAAAGTTAACGGTTTAGTTACTTTTACACCCATCTATATAATGTTATGAATATTTTTATTTTTTTATTTTAAAATATCGGGTGTCTATGACTGATCATTTTGTGAGTATTTTTATTTTTTTTACTCTTTTCTAAATTTATTTCTTTTTTGCGATTAAATATTATTTCCTTTGAGAACGATGGTCCCTGAAGTGTAAATTCCCGCGCCAGTCCTTCTGCCCAAACGTGACCAATCAATACCATTCGTCGCATTTATTAGTACTATTGGCAAACAATGATAAAGACACAGGGCGCCAGTACGACCTGACGATGAACGGAGGGCGTCATAAAAGCTAGGTTAAAATTAGGCAAAATCTCAACTTGGAGCCTCAAAAGTAAATTAATGACGGAAGAATGACAGTTAGATTCTAAGCGGATGAATTAATTTAACTTGCGTTTTAAATATTAAATTTTAAAAATTTTTTAAGTTTGATTCTAAATTTTATAATTTTATTATAATAAATTTATAATTTTATTTTAAATTTTAATTAAAATTTTTTTTAATTATGTTAAAATTTAAAAAATAAGTTATAAATTTATTATAATGAATTTTTAAAATTAAAATGCAAACTTGTAAATTATTAAAATTTAATATTTGAGACTTAAGTTAAATTAATTAATCCTTTTAAGATTTATCTATCATTCTCCCATTAATCACATCTGAGGTGCAAAAAATTTTGAAACACTTAAGTATGGTTAGGGTCCTCAATTGCAGTTAATTTTTTAATCCAATTACTAAAATATCCTTAATTTATAAGGTTAAGAAAAAAACAAAATCCCCCTTCTCTGAAGTTCTAGAGGATGAGTGATTAAAAGCTAGTCAATTCAAGAAATGGGGCTGAAAGATGGTTTGATCCCTTAATTTCTTGGG
>NW_026555341.1:30280330-30442035 GCF_029017545.1 Prosopis cineraria
TTGGCCCCAAAAAAAGAAAAAAGGATCTATGGTATGATATTTAATTTCTACGTAACTTAAGTTCACTCCTTGGCAAATGAATGCAAGAACGTTAAAAATTTATTGAGGGAGAGACAAATACGTGATAAAAGTGGTTGAGAGTTTGACACGAGGAGGGTACTAGTTAAAAAGCTACTGCTTTAATTTATTATCATAATGTGTGGAGTGAATGAGTGAGGATTAAACCCGCCCTTTATCATCGAAAAGAATGGCATCAATGAGGTTGAATAATCCAAGATATTACTTCTTCCAAGGAGAGAGAGGTTTTCCTTATCACGCACATCCATCAGCTGGGATTTCGTTTTCTTTCTGAGCGGCACACCTTATAGAAGAAGAAGAATTAACAACAGAAAGTACTACTTTCATGAGTTCATGAATCCCCACCATCTGTGCATGTGTAAACAAATTCGCGGCAGTAAATTAACTCGATCAAAAGGATACAGCTTGATGGTCGTCCTCAATCTTTTAATTATTTTTGACACAACGTCGATCATCCCCGTCCCCGATCCCTATCACTGTCCACCACGCGCCATTCATTCTGTTGCCGAAATAATAATAGGATTTATTTACATAGTAATTCACGATTAACATAACATAGCATCTGTCTTTTCTCAAACTATTCAATCAAAGCATGTCCTGCAAGTGGGCCCCATTTTTATTCTCTCACCTACAGAGCCACAGCAGTTTCGTGTTTGAGAAACGGAAATAAGGGTTTTAATTCTAGACGCGTCCGCATGCTTCTGCGTCAATTACCTATATCATCATTTAGCTGGTGGAGTCTTCACACACACACACACACTCGTTATCTTTGGGTTTGTACTTTAGAGTAAATAACGAGGATTGAGTTAAGAATTAAAAAAGGAATAAAGAAGAAAAGGATGGGGATGGGATGAGAATGGATAAGAGATAAAAATCCGCACTTTAACTGATAATATATCTCTTTCTTCATTTATTTTTAAACTTGGTGGCTTTTACAACAAGCAAAAAGCTTGAGGGGGGGCACTTAATTTGACACGATCTAACTGTATCGCAACGGAAACAGTTGGAGGATGTGACAGAAAGGGACGTTCCTACGAAGCCCCAGGTCGGCATGGTGGACTTCCCACTGTCCAGTGTCCACGCCGCTCTTCTCTCTTTTCTCTCATGCCATTTTTTAAGGCCGGAAAATCAAATCACTTCACTTGCTACTTCAAAAGCTAAAACCACGCCTCCCCCACTCTTTCTAAACCGACATTCCATCTGGCATTTCATTCTTTTCCACATTATTTTTTTTTTGGATCTTTTTACTTTTTCGACCAACTAATTAACTTTACAAACCTAAGAAACATACGATGGTGCAAAAGAGACCCAATGGTATTTCCAAATAACTAGTTTGTTGTCATCACCGTTCAATTATTCAATATATTTTCTTCTTTAATTTCAAGAAAATATATGTGAAGGGACTGTACCAATCCATCAAACAATTAATACAAGTACTACAAAATCAAGTATAGTCACATAATCACGTAAACATGGAATTGAAAATGCGTGTGTGTGTGTGTGTGTGTGTGTGATACGTATCATTATTGATTACGATGCACTTATTCATTTAGTAATAGGTTTAGGGTGTGTTGTGAAGTATTGTTTCTGTGAAATTAATGCTGACATCTGTGTGGATGTATTGAAACATATTAAATAAAAGGAAATGACTTGGTGACACGTGTGACTGTGCATATAATAGTCATAGATGGGCATTTTTCACACAAACTGACAAATCATTTCCAAATTTTTGTGGGAATGGCGTGCATGTGTTGGAGGGGATGATATAGTGAATGAAATGCAGGGAAAATGAATGTTGGGGGAGAGGGAGGGAACGAAGGATGTAGTTTTAGCTAGAAATAGATGAGGGGACTAGGAGGGAATTCGTTGATCGCGAAGGAAATAATTGAAAAGGGGGAATGCAATGTGAGCCACAAATTTTACCACAATCACTTCAATTCTATATTAATAGTCATAGATACAAAATTAAAAAAATTGGTGAAAAGAATCTTGTTGAAAAGAAAATTGATCTCAAAGACCAAATGCAATTGAAGGAGCAAAATTAATATTTTATTTACTAAATAATATGAACAAATGATCAAAATATTCCTCCAATTAAACGAACGAAATTAAAAAAAAGAAAGACTACTTGTCAGGAGCCTTGCACTCCTAGTCAAAAATCTTATACCAAAGTTAGAAGACCTTACTCCTAAGATAATTAAAAGTAAAATGACCTAATCTTCGCTCTGCAAATTATGCCCTTTCCCTCTTTCTGCTCAGACTTCCCCATTACCAACGTAACTCCACCACATGCATTTAATATTTAAGTAAAAAGGAAATCATTATAAATAATACAGAATATTATATATATTGAACAAATCCTCTCCCTGGAAAGGGGGAAATTGCAGGGAAATTAGGGTTGTTTGAAACTGTTTTTATTTTATTGTTCTGAGAACTGGTGTTTTGTAAAATATGCTTTGAGAATAAAAAAATAATAAAATCAATATTTTTCTTATTCTTCCTTATTTTTCAGAACAATAATCCCAAAACATCTGAAAGTTGTTTTTATTTTTTTTTCTTCAGTATAATATTTTATTTTTTTCTAAAACACATTTTGAAAACACGTTACCAAACAAGTTTTTTGTTTTTTTTTTTGTTTTGGAGAACAGAAAACTGTTTCCAGAATAGGTTGCCAAACAGGTCCATTGTTTTGGGGTTGGGTTGGGTTGCAGGGAGAGGGCCACTGTTCCATTAATTTCAAAAAGTGTGTTATTCGAGGCTCCAGATTCCAATTCCATATGGGATGGTCCAAATTAAATCCCTTGGTGATTATTCCCAACTCCATTTATCCCTTCATTAAATTCGAATCATATCATTTCCACCCTCCTAACTAACATATACATGCATCCATATGTCTCGCCCCCGAATCATATTTGTCCCGACCACACAAGTGTTTGGAGGCCGAATTATATACATTACACGCAGCCTGATTCTCTGTTTTAGACCATATATACTTCTTTTTTTACCTTTCAATTTCACGGATATCTCCGTGTGAACACGGACTAGCCAGCATCCCCTATTAAAACTAGGATACTTCCATCGTCATCATATGAACAACCGCGAAAAAAAAAAAAAACCCCACGTGCGCTTAATTGACAACTTGCCCATATTAATATTGGCGCACTCGTCATGCCATCCATGTCTGCGTCTTGGATCACAAGCTTCATTTACTTTTTATGTTTTTCTTGTCCTTTTCCCCTTTCTATGATATGTTCTTCGTAAAAAGCAAATTAGGAGCCTAGGTGCACTGCATTAATCCCCAGAGTAACATTTATATTAAATTCCGGAGAATAATTCACAATCTGGCACGACCACAGTTTTACAAATAATACATGCCACAATGTTGAATCCGCGTGCTCAAAAAGATTAGAAGAGATTTGATGATGTTAGAGCTAGCAACGATTCCTTGTTTTGCAGGTCGTTAATAATATATCGCGCGCTCATGCTGATTCTGATTCTTAGTTTACTCCAACTCCTTTACCTCGAACTCGATCGCCCGTAATTCCTATGTTTGTTTATTTCTTTTATGGGTGCCATGTGGATCCCCAGGATTCTCAAGATATGCCCCTTTTCTCTCTGGTAAATCCCTCATCCCTTTGCAAGGATTTTCATCTCTTTTTTTTTTTTAATTATATGTAAGGGATCTTTGGCGCATAAAATCTTAACGATTCACAGGATCATCGCCAGCATTAATTAAGCAGGATTATGCACATCCTATATATGTATATTACAATTTCAAAGCATAACAATTTTTAAGAGTTTAGCATGTGTTCTTTGATTAATTAGTTCTTCTGAAAGGTTCAGAGAAATTTTAAGAGGAATAATATGCAATGTCTACCAGCCTGTAACACGAAGCATGAAGAGCGCTATGTCTCATATTAAAAAGCCTCATTAGTTAAGTAGCATTTAAAAGTATGAGAAACTCTTTTATTTAATAAATTAATTTTTTAAGATGAGCTATTTTTTGAACTAGTATTTATAATATTGGGTCTGTAGATAATTTTAATTAATCAAGGATTGAGTAAAGTGTTGCGGAGTAGAGCTGCAGATGATATCTGCACTCTTTTTAGGCTCGTGTTTGCAACATGATGATACTTAACTCAAGCATGAAAAAATATTTACATGGTTCTTCTGAAGTGACATGACAGTCTCCAATTATTGATGAGGATGATGAAGAGCGTAACACTCACCTATCATTACGACACACTGCACAGGAGCTAACTAACTAGTGTAAGTATTGTCTGGTCAAAGACTTTTTATAAAGTCAAGAAACATAATGATTGAGAAAATCGGTTTATTTAGGTAAATTCAACATTTTCAAATGTTAATCTGAGAGACTATTCACCTTTTCCGGCGTGCTATTTTTAACCCATCGCCTGCTGGCATGTGCGTGAGGCGACAAGTTTGATGTATCTTCTTTTATTTTATTTATTTCTAAGCAAGAGTCTAATATATTTTATTTGAAAAGAAATTAAATTGTCACATAAACTAGCTCACAATTATTGGAACTACGAATGTCAGCTTCTCCAATGGCGTGTGTATGGCGTCAACGGCCATGATTCTAACATTCTATCACAATTCCAGAGTCATCTAGCCAGCTATTTCAACGGGCTCCAGTAGACTCCAGTCAACCAAATAAAAGGCCCGCAGTGGACCCATAAATATTTGGGCCCAACTCGTCTGATAGCCCAAATCATTCAATGCCGTCAGATTTACAACTCGACTGACAAAAACGTTTGATCCCGGACCCTCGTTGTCAAACTTTAAATTTGGCTCTTTAAATTTAATTTTTTATTTTTTTAAATTATAAAATTATATTAACTTATTTATAAATTCAAATTAAATATAAACTTGATTAATTTTATAAGTTTACCTTCAAATATATTATTTTTATATTTTTACCTTACAAAATCGTATCAACTAATTCATAAATTTAGACTAGATGTAAATTTAATTAAACTTATTAAGTTCATTTATTTTTTATCAAGTTGGGCAAGTTAATCATGTAGAACTCAATTCATAAAAGTGATGGAAACTAGTTCAAAGAGAGAGAGAAAAAGCTTAAAAAGAAAAACTAATATTAATAGAAAAGGAAAACAAAAAATATAAAAAATAAGATCCTATTTGTTTTCTATTTTCAAAAACTGTTCTTGTTTTTGAAAATAAAAAAAATTAAAAACTTGTTTTGTTAAATGTTTTCTATTTATTTGTTTGCAAAACTGTTTTTTTTGTTTTTGAAAACAAAAAATAAAAACAACTTTAAAATTATTTTATTTTATTTTCCTTATTTTTAAAATATAATATATTTGATTATTAAAAATTATATTATGCTGATTAATTTTTATCATTAATCACCTATAATCATCACTATCAATTTATTTTTTTAATTTTAAAAATGCTTTTAAATGAATGTAACCAAATGCATTTTCATTTTTTATTTTGTTTTGAAAAAAATTCTAAAAACTGTATTATAATAATTTTTAAAAATAAAAAATAAAAATAGAAACCAAACAAACCTAAGTTGGCCTACTCTAAAATTTTTATATTTTGTATTATATTTAAATCAAATTATAATTATATATAAAAAATCATAAAAGTGATGGGAACTAGTTCAAAGAGAGAGAGAAAAGCTTAAAAAGAAAAACTAATATTAATAAAAAAAGAAAACAAAAAAATATAAGAAATAAGATCCTGTTTGTTTTATATTTTCAAAAACTATTTTTTATTTTTGAAAAAAAAAATTTTTTAAAAACTTATTTGGTTAAGTGTTTTCTATTTATTTGTTTGCAAAACTGTTTTTATTTTTTTTTTGTTTTGAAAAACAAAAAAAGAGAAACAACTTTACGTTATTTTTTTTGTTTATTTTTCTTACTTTTAAATATAGTATATTTAATTATTAAAAATTATAATTATGCTGATTAATTTTTATCATAAATCACCTATAGCATCACTATCATCAACTTATTTTTTAATTTTAAAATTATTTTTAAATTAATATAACCAAACATTTTTTATTTTATTTTTTTTATTCTTCTAAAAACTGTATTATAAAATAATTTTAAAATAAAAATTAAAAATAGAAATCAAATAGGCCCTAAGTTAGCCTATTCTAAAATTTTTATATTTTGTATTATATTTAAATCAGATTATGATTATTTGTTATATATAAATTATTTACTCATATATTTTAATAATTATTTATTAATAAAGATAAATTTTTATGAGTTTATGATTTGATTTTATATTTTTATTATATGTTTATTTAAGCTCATGAGATTTATTTTCTATCCCCTGGATCCAACGTGGGATTTCAAGACATGCTTAAAAGTCACCAACATATCATTTTATTTTATTATGAGTCTCAGTCATGTATGAATATATTGCCCCAATGCCCCGTTCAGTGGGCTTCCATAAAGTCATGAATATACTCTTGATTGCATTCTTACTAGACTATAAGCCTGTAAACAAGCACTTATCAGGTGGATCCAAATTCAGTTCGCAATGAGCCTCTAAGAACTTGGTCAACTTCCAACCTTAACTCTATCAACCATATTCAGCTTATGATCAAAAATAAACAACACACAAAATTAACTAATTAAAATGCACCTCAATTCCCTTAAAAACCGTGACAACCACCAATATAGAATGGATAGGACTTGGGCACAACACTGAACAAAGAAACAAGAAAACAATAATTAACTCAAAATTTCCTATGGCAGCCATACTCTCAAAAATACTAGATTTGCTTCAATGATAATCAAAGGAGAGAAAAAGTGGCTGATCTAAATTTTACGGAGTTGAAATTTCAAGCTTACACGGCCAACAACAGTGACAGAGAAGAGGAGCAACAAGCTTCTCACATGCACAAGACTCAACAAATAAGGGGGAAAGGAAAATGAAGACCGAACAAACACCCACACAAACCTAGAAAGAACAGAGAACAACGGTGGAAGAAGCAGCGACTTCACCACCTCCAGCAGCCAAACACGACGTTGAAAACAACTCCAGTCGACGGCAATGGAGAACTAAACGACAAGGATTAATGTTGAAGAAGGAGAGGAGAAGCTTCAACGTGCGACAATGAGGCAAAGAAGATCATCGACGATGAAGCAGGGAAGATAAACAGGTGGAGCAGCAGGGAAAAGAATCTGGTGACAGCAATACTCCTAGCAGCAGGACATGACAGCAACGATTAGACAAGACCCAACTGATTGTGAGCAAAGAAGATCAACAACAAGAATACAAAGGCGGCGTCACAGGGAAGAGGAGAAGGAAATGAAAAATGATGCTCCCTCTCTCTCGGATTGAGTTTCCCTACTCATCCGAGAGAGAGAGAGAGGCGGCGTCACAGGGAAGAGGAGAAGGAAAATGAAAAATGATGCTCCCTCTCTCTCGGATTGAGTTTCCCTACTCATCCGAGAGAGAGAGAGAGAGAGAATCATTTCCATTACGTGCTCATGTTTGAAATGAGATCTGAACTATTTAAATAAAAAATTTGGATGTTCTAAATATAAAGTATTATTATATTATTTATATTATAATTATTAAAATAAAATTTATAAAAATTATAAAATAATTTTAATAAATTTTTTTTTAAATTTGGTCTAGATTTAATTTAGAGGGTCTAATTTAATATTAAAATTTTTATAATTGATGTATATTGATTATTTAAATTTATTCTGCACAATTCAAAACTATATAGAGTGCATCTAAATAATCAATATACATTAATTATATAAATTTTAATATTAAATTGAACCCACTAAATTAAATCTAGACGAAACTAAAAATAAAAAACATATTAAAATTATTTTATAATTTTTATTTTAATAAATATAATATATAATAATATATTAAATTTGAACTATTTAAATTAAAATCTGAATGTTTCAAATTTCATCTCAAGGAGATAAGCATAGAAACTGGTCTCCTCTCTCTTCCTCTCTGCTCTCCACATTCGAATGATGATGAAAGAAAAATAATATATAAGAATATTGGGAAAGCTACAACTAAAGACCCTATCAACATTTTTTTATTATAATAATCTATTTTTTAATTATTATTATTATTATTGTTAATTTATATAACAAGAGGCAAGGGCACTTAAGTAATTTCTCCATATAAAACAAAAATAAAACTAACATTTGGCTTAAGTAAAATTCAATTTTGGACCTTCATGTAAGCATCTAGCATGGAGTGCACTAGCCTACTACTCCTGTTAGTCATAAAACTAAAATATATAAATAAATAAAATATCAATTAAGATATAATTTTTAATTTAAAATTTAGGATCATTACAGTATTGTTGCCGAAGGTTAAGTATATAATACTCTTGGGTTTATAATCCATCATTAGAAAATTCAAGAGGATCAAGTTAGGGTGACTGTTATACATGTTTGAATGGGTAAAGATAATGCATTGGTTCCATTTCCTACCTTCGATGTTGCAACAATAGCCCGAGCAAAAGGAGCTTTCATTCTATGACCTAAAATTCGTGTCGAATACTGATGTAACTTTGCCAAAGGTAAAGAACACCTTCATTCTGATGTTATTTTCTTTGTGTTATTTAATTGCTTATAAAACTCTTATCATTTTAATAAGGACCTAAAGATGCTGAGAAATTTTCTTGTTTGCCAACGCTGTATCAAGTTTACAAGAACATGACAGAGGCCATTAACATTAAAATACCATTAGGGGTTGTGGGTTTAAAAACGCACTATATCTTTCCAATTGACAAAAAAAGACCACAAGGAATTCCTAACTTTAAAGGAGCCGAACATCTTATTTGCCAAATTAGAAATACTGTAACTTTTCTATTTACTTTTCTCTATTTTCCTAGTTTTTTTTTTTAGAACTAACGTTTTGACCACATTTCATGACAGGCACCTTTATAATGTTTTTTGTAAAGTGGGAAAAAGAAAAGAAAAATTTGGATTTCTGTGCCTCGAAGCTTTGCAGGGGAAGAACAATGCGATGCATTGGAGACATACACGATGAATCATATGGTAGATACAAAGTGTCCATGCTATCTCGTGCAGATTATTGAAGGGCAAGTATTTTTTTATTCATGTCTACACATTTATAAAGTTTTTTCATGTTATTTAAACACATTAAATTTTTTATATGTTGCAATGTCATTGCTCACTTTGTGTTCATTACCTTCTTGAAGTTGTAATATACTCGTTTTGTTCTCTGGGCAATAAACCAAGTGATAGATTAAATGGATTTTCAACAAGTAGATTTATCTTTACAAGACATTACTTCTTGATGTATTTATACTTTTTAATGTTTTTTCATTTACAATTCATGATAGAGCACTTCAAACATATATATTTGATTGGATTGCCCAAGGAAGAAACAGCGATTCATTGGATTTACTTGAAAGTAAGTATAAACATGTAACTTCTATCTTTAATCATCATTATCAAATATAAGATTTACCTGAAAGTTAGGACAAATAGAATTCTAATATCATATTAACCATTACATGTATAAGATAGTTGAAGTGGGAAGTACCACAAAATTGCATAAGGCATTTATTTAGCTTTGTAATTTTATTTAGTTTAAATTCTTTCACTTAACATCTTATAGTATTTTTTTATTGATTTTATTCTTTAGATTTTTGATCATTTGGGTCCCTATAATAATGAGGACATTGATGGCAATCGATAAATATTGGCTCATCAAATTCTCTCACAGCACTTTCAATGTGAGAGGTTGTGAAATTGTTAGTTGAACATATATGTATAGTGATTGTTTTAGATACAAAGGAAAATATTATGTTAGTTACAATTTGTTGATCAAATGGCTAGATTGATTAATTTAGATATAATGGACAATATTATGCTAGTTACATATATGTCTAATTTACATTCTAGCAATTGATTTTGCTCGTTGGCTAGCTGTTGTTATATCGTGGATATTTTTTATAGCTTACAAGTTTAAAACTATGGATGTACTAAAAAGGAAAAATGACAATAAAATTCATTTGAAATATAAATAACAATTTAGTCTCTTGAAATACTATAATTCTCCTAAAGTCCTTAAGGACTTTTCTATCATTAATGAATTTATATAAATTATTAAATTATCCTTGTTAAAAATAAATGATTCACAACTTTTCTTCTTATATTTGAAACTTTTTTTTCTTATATTCACAATAATACAATAGCAAATCGCAAATTCAAAACCTGAACTGGTTGGCTCTTCATCTCCTCAAACGTCAAAAGCATTATCTTCTCTGACCTTTTAAAACTCCTTTCGGTATCCCAAAATGTGATCCCAAAAAGGGAACGTAAGCAACCAATACTCCCGGACAAAACTTCTCAAATTCACCTTCAAATATTGAGTTCAACCATTGGGCTTTTGGTTCTAATAACATGTGTATGAGGTTCTATCTTCAGACAAACAAGTCCTTGGGAGTTTCTACACAAGGACACAATTAATCTTAGCCTATGTTTGGTACATAGAAAAATATTTTATAAAAAAGTGATAGGAAATGTACCTAGAAAAAAAAAATGAGATGAGTACATTTTTCAATACCTTTCTAATTTTTTTGTTTTTTACCTTCCAAACATTACACAATTCTTGTACCTAGACTGGTCCACGGATTCTAGCAAGTAGCAACAAACATATATGGAAGGTGACTTGAAAAGAGCCATGATGATTAAAATGAGTTTAGATTACTGTATGATGCACACAAATAAGTAATGAATTCTGTAAGTGTACAGTTTGTAAAATAGTAAATGATAAATCAAGGTCGATTCCACAGAAAATCAAATTAATTGATAATTATAAAATAAATTCTCCACTTTCATTTTAGTCAAGGGAAACAAAATTTGGATTTGATTTCTCAAAATAAGAAATTAAAGTTATAAAAATGCACTAAAATTTAAGTTCCAACAACCACAAATAATTAAGGCAACCTAGGATAGCTAATCCCTTATTCAATTCATGGAGCATGTAATTACCCAAATAAATTCACTTAATATTAATTTTTTAATTTAGAGTATTAATAGGAATAATTATCTTCTGATTAATTACACCCCTCTCTTGAATTAATATGCTATTCCTAACGCAAATACCCAAGAGACAATAAGGCATAAGTTCACTTTAATGTGATTATATGAGTTCAATAGGTATATTCCTATTCTATTGAAAAATTAGAATAAATTTTAATCTTATATTATTCAATCTAATGGTCTAATTTAGATTTTCTTCTTCCAAGGCAAAACCTAAACCCCCAAATTTATACTCAGTGGTGGCCAAGCATTAAGTATACAAATAAGTACAAAAATAAGTAAATAAAACTAATGTATATTAAGCTCAAATAAATGGTTCAAATATGCTTTAATCTAAAAATCAATTCATAGCTACCCAAGATTAAGAGAAAATCAGCCACACATGGCTTCCATGATAGCAAAATCAGCAATATATACAGTAAAGTAAAGAGAAGAAAAGCTTAATCGAAGCAATCTTGTGTGAAACCCTTGATTTTCCACTAAACCGCTTCTCCAACCCTTCTTTGGCTCCTTTTGCTCTTCCTGGACGTTTTAGCTGCTAGAGATAAAGAATGCACAAAAATGAGGTGCCCAAACCCTAAGAGTTCACTGAAGATAAAAAATGTCCATTTTACTAAACTTTCGCTTTGTTGTGTTTCACTACAGCAAAAATGACCTGACCTGCTTAAATTTTCTTTTCATATTTAATTTTTTTGACTTGGGCTCTAAAATTTTCATCTTTAGGCCCTTAAATTGAGCTCCTTACATGCATAAAACCCAAAATAAATGATAGAATTGGTTCTTATACTTTCAATCACATTTCCAAGCCCATTTTCACACACAATCATCCATTTAATCATATTTTGCTAAAAAAAATTTAAATAAATGTCTTTCAATTATATTATAAACACTAATAAATTCAATAAAATAGTGAAAGTCATCAAACCTCTACAACTTAAATGTTTGCAAAATCACTATACGAAATGGCAAAAGAAAATGTGAATGATTCAAGGTCAAATGCAATTCAAAACTTTCAAGAATTCAATTTAATTAGAAATCTTTCTCTCCCTTCTAAAAATAATAGTAGCAAGGCAATTAATTAAGCAAAGATAAATTTCAATAGATTACCCCTCACCAGTCAAGTGTTTACACTATACACTCAAGGTGTCTAAGGATTGTTTTTCACTCAATTCCACCTATTGTAACCTATCTACCATAGGTTTGTTTCTCATCTCAATCTCCACTAAATTATGCCATTGCACACACAAATTAAAAGGATTTTTGAAAGGTTTTAATGTTTTAGATAGAATAATGAAATGAAATTATTCATGAGTCAAAATTACATACCCTAATTAGTGCTAAGCATATTAAACGAGGATCAAAAAATTGAAGGATAAACCACAACTATTTACAAGAAGTATCGATGAAGATCAACATATTTTTTTTCATTTGATTTTTTTTTTGTATTAGTCATCATTTTTTTAACTTTTAATATTCTTTTCTCTTCTTTCTTATCTTCTCTTCTTTTGTTTCCTCTTTCTTTTTTTTTATCTTTTGAACCACTTATGAAACCCCAACTAAATTTTAAGTCCTTCATTTTCTTTCACGGATGTAACACTTAGCACTTACCAAAGTAGTAAATGGGAAGAAAAGGAATGGAAGAAAAATGGAAAAAAAATCTTAACAAAGGGCTCAAAATTTTTATTTTAAAATAAGGCTAAGCTCAAATGAATTAAACAATGGATTTATGTGAAAAGGGATGGTTATTTGGCCAAATTAGCTAAGAAAATGAATGCCTTAATCATTTTTATATATGCAAATGGCTATTACAAGTCTCAACAAAATAAGTTCTAGAGATAGAATCACAAAAAATGTTCTCCCTGTTAAAGGAAATAGACATTTAAGCTCAAAATTCTCACAAATTTTTTTTTTTGGACAAGCTATAGTCAATTATTCAAACTTAATCCATTGCCTATTTACTAAAGTTCTATAAAGGTAGGTTCACTTCTAGTCAAACATCATTCTTTCAAGCTCAAATCAATCCAACATTAGCCACATTCACAAGGGGAAAAAAATAGACAAAATGACTAAGACAAAATGTTTATGAGATTTTCAAAATTTTTAATTTTTTTATCATTTTTTAAACTATGTACAAATATGTACAATCAACTCCTATTAGAAAAAGAAAAAGAAAACTTAAGGATGAGTAAAATAACAAATATGAAAGCAAGTACTCCCTCCCCCACACTTAAACTAAACATTGTCCCTAATGTTTAAAGACAGAAAAACAAACAAGGAGAGAGAGACACTGAAACTTCCCTGATAAATAGACATGGCAAGTTAATAGATAGAAAGGCTTTGATAGAGGGATGAGAGTGACATATCCTCAAAAGAATATGATACCTACTACTAGCATCAAATAGAAAAGTGGATAAGTTGGAGACAAAGAAATTAGATACAAACCATCAAATAATAAGCTATGAATTATCAGTTACAACTCCAAGAGAATAAGAGTCAAACTAAATAGTCAAAGAAAAAGGAAAAAAAATTACAAGAAAAAATTCAAAATTCCATCATAATAGAAGCTCAGGGCAACAACAAGAGTAGCAAAAGGAGGAGCCCATGATGTAGCTCAAAGATCAAAATCTGGTACATTAATTATCTCTCATTCTTTTAAGTAATTCTTACATGGAATCCAATTATTGTTTTTCTATATGGCTTAACTTTCACTTGATGATACTTAATTGGAATTCTTTGATTTTTACCCTTTCTTAGTCATCCAACTATAAATAAAAGCATGCCATCCACTAGTACATAATAGAGAAGTGCCACCAAATATCACAAAATAGGAGAGTTGATGATGAAAGGAACAAGAGAAGAGTAAATCTCTAGAGTGGAATTGAAAACAGGAAAGTTGCAAGAAGTAAAAAGAAAAGTAAATATATTTTTTTAACTTTAAATGTATGAAAAAAAAACACACACGCACAAACAAAGCAACAAGTTTTTTTTTAAAAGTAATTTTTAATTTTAAAACAAACAAGACAAAATATTTTTAGAGTAATTTTTTTCAATTTTTTTAGAATATGAATTTTTTAACAATATTTACAAATTTATTATTTTATACTTTTATTAGTCAAATTTTTGTAAGATTTTTTTAAAGCAAACAAAAGACTTAACTCCAACAAAGCAAAGTTTCATTTCAACAAAGGTGTTCTCTGAAACTTTACTAAGCATTACACATAATGGCCCTTGGCTTCAGTAAAACAAAGTTTCGCCACAGCGAAAGTGCTCCCTAGAATTTTGGTAGAAAGTCACAAAAGCATCTAGTGCTAGCATGAAATCCCATTTTGCTACAGAAAAGGTTCCCTCTAAAATTTTGGACAAAAACACAAAGAGACCCTTTGCTAGAGCAAAACCTCCTTTTGCCAGGGCAAACATAACAAAGAACAAAAGTACAAACAACCTTAGAAAAATACACAAACAAAGCAAACACAAATAAAGAAAATAGCCTAAATACCTCCCAATTAACACAACCATTATACCATACCCTCTTCCACACCTCCTAACATTTATTTTGCAACTTTCAATCCAAATATTCATCAATACAAGACCTTGATCGTATATAAATGCATAAAAATATTATCAATAAAGCACAAGGATAGGACACTTCCCCAAAATTTTATTGGCTTGTTCCTTCATTCCAAAACTTGACTTTAAGCTTTCAAATTCTTCAAGAACTCAGCAACCTACGAACACACCAAATAAAATAAGATCAAACTAAAGACGATGAAAACAAATAAACCAAAAACACAAGTAAAAGAAAATAAAACATGGACTACCTCCTAAAAAGTGCTTAGTTTATAGTCTTTAGCTAGACTTCTTAACACTAACATCTAATCATAAGTATCAAACACCATAATCACCTTGTCTTCATTTCTTTTTGAGCAACAAGGTTTTGAATTAAAAGTTCCTCATTCACATTAATTAATACCTATACTTCCTCAATCATTACCAATCTTAAAATACAAGTATTCATTAATTTCAAAGCATCCAACAAAATTCGCTTGACTCTCATTAGTAAGAGTCAAAATTTCAATAAGAGGGTCATTTGCAACAAGTATTGGGATCTCCTCATCAAGCTTAACATCAAAATCACAAAGATTAGGCTTTACAGCTAGAAACTTTTCTAGACAGCCACTGCTCTCCCACAAATTGGTTTCAAGTTCATTATCACCTTCTACATTAACAATATTCTCATGCAATTCCCTATCCTCAACTTCCACATAATAATCTTCATAAAAAATCACAGGAGAAATATGATGGCATGTTTTGTTGCTTTATCTTTTCATTACCTTCTATTGGTTCACATAAATTTCAATATTTTGAGCACTTGACTCGAAACTAGTGACTCATGCTATTTATGAGTTTCCTTGATGCATCTATAAGGTCCTCAAATAATCTTTCTAAGCAAGACTTCTCCCTATACTCTCAAGCATTTTCCCCAAAATATGGATAATAGTGAAAAGATGAGGTTATTTCATTTGAATGATAATTTAAATGAAGATCCCAAGACTCATGTTTCTCTAAACTCCAACTAGGACTAAAAGAATTATCAAAATAAGTTTTACTTCTAGTAAAATCATCCCCCATATAGTTAGAGGCTTTGCTAAAGTGATAATGCTCACAAGAATGACTTTGTCTACAATAAACACAGAAAAGCCATAATATTGAGAAGAATTAACACATGGAGTATAAATAGCATTCAAATGCATATTATATTGCCTCCTTTCATTTAAACAGCTCATACAAGCAATCAATTCATCTTGTAATGTAGACAAGGAATCATTTCTTTCTCAATATTAAAGCCACTTGGGTTCCACTTGAAACCCATTTTTTTATTTTTTTTCTTTCTTTTTTTCAAACACAAAGAACACTATCACAAATCAAAAGAGAAATAAGAACACGAACAAGCAACTTGAACATGATATTTACAAGACCCAAACTTAAGCTACTAATGCTCCATCAATTCAATGAAGAAAATCAAAGAAAACTAAGCAAAACAACAACTCAAAAGAAAAAGAAGAGAAAAAATGCTTAATCAAGAACAACTAAAGGTATTTTAATGCTAATTACCAATTGCCTTATTTCCCCGACAATGATGCCAAAACTTGATGCACACAAATATATAATGAATTTTGCAAGTGTATAGTTCGTAAAATAGTAAGTGATAAATCAAGGTTAATCCTACAGAGAATCAAGTTAATTGGTAATTAGGCAATAAATTTTTCATTTTCATTTAAGTCAAGAAGAACAAAATTTGGATATGATTTCTCAAAATAAAAGATTAAAGTTATAAAAATGCACTAAAATTTAAGTTCCAACAACCACAAATAATCAAGGCAACCTAGAGTGGCTAATCCTTTTTTCAATTTTTAGAGCATGTAATTACTCAAATAAATTCACTTAATATTAATTTGTTAATCTAGAGTATTAATAGGAATAATTATTTTTTGATTAATTACACTCCTCTCTTGAATTAATATACTATTCCTAACACATACTCAAGTGGCAACAAGGCACAAATTAACTCTAATGTGATTATATGAGTCCAATAGGTATATTTCTATCCTATTGGCAAATTAGAATAAATTCTAATCTCACATTACTCAATCTAATAGTCTAATTCAAATTTTCTCTTCCAAGGCAAAACCTAAACCCTCAAATTCACACTCAATGGTGGCCAAGCATTAAGTATACAAATAAGCATATGATTAAGTAAACAAAACTAATATATATCAAGCTCAAATAAATGATTCAAACATGCTCTAATTTAAGAATCAATTCATAGCTACCCTAAATTAAGAGAAAATCAGCTACAAATAGCTTCCATAATAGCAAAATCAGCAATATATACAGCAAAGTAAAAAGAAGAAGGAGAAGAAAGCTTATTCAGAGCAATTTTGAGTGAAACTCTTGATTTTTCACTAAATTCAAGCTTCTCCAACCCTTTTTTGACTCCTTTTGCTCTTCCTGGACATTCTACAACTACTAGAGATAAAGAGTGCATGAAAATGAGGTGCTCAAACCCTAAGAGTTCACTAAAGATCAAAACTATGCATTTTACTAAAATCATGCTTCACTGTAGCGAAACAACTTGTTTAGATTTTCTTTTTAGATTTAATTCTTTTGACTTAGGTTCTAAAATTTTCATCTTTGAGCCCCTAAATTGGGCCTCCCTACATGCATCAAACCTAGAATAAATGATAGAATTAGTTTACTAACTTTCAATCATATTTTCAAACATAATCATCCACTTAATCATAGTTTTGCTAAGAAAAATTCAAATAAATGACTTCCAATTACATTATAAATACCAATAAATTCAATAAAATATTGGAAGTCATCACTATAACTAAAAAAGGGAAAAGAAAAAGGGAAAAAAAGCTTTTTGAAGCATTTTCAAAACACCCCGAAAACACGCTCGCGTATGAAGGGTCTAGTACGAAGGGTATGGACAATTAACAGGTCTTGCGATGATGCTAGTTTGGGTCTAGATATGATTTTAATTTGGATAATTGGTCTTGCGATTGACGAGAGTGAAGATAATTAAGGCTATAAGCTTAAGCTAAGTGGTGCCAGATTTTGGAAAGTTGACAATGAGGATGCTGAAATTATAAGATTGGAGGAGGTTTTCAGTTCTGACAACTAAGGATTCCTAGCATATGCTTTTTGGATAACCAGAAATATATGCTAAAATGTACCAAAAATTAAGAAAAACATGCTAAAATGACATTAAATTCTAGAGGTAATAATTAGTTGCAAAAGATGCACTGATTTTAATAATTCATAATATAATACAGCAATACACAGTTGATCTTGGGTACTCCATGTCTCCATGCAAATATATGTATCATGAAGGTGTATAGTCTAGTAGCTGAAAATGAGTGCCTAGGTTGTTGGGACAAATGAAAATAAGAAGACATTTTTATCAACATTGTAATTAAAAGGAAGAATGACAATAAAATGCACCTAAAATATATAAATGACAAATAGATACTGCAAAATATGATAACTATTTTCTTGTCTTTAAGGACTTGTTTGACATTTTAATTCTGTGAAATGACATATTTTTCCTTGTTGTTTTTTGACTCTCCCTCTACTTGTTCAGCACTACGTCCTCATCTCCCATCACCATTGAATGCCAGATCGGAGAGAGGGATCGTGACGCCCAACACTGCATTTCTGGGAAGTTAAAGAGGTTTGAGAATTGTTCTTCAGTTGTTGCCTCGCATATCAAAGCACGTCGTGTAATTTGGATAAGTGGGTTTTTAGGGTGATCTTTGTTTTACACACGCACACACATATCTATTGAAGGATTTGGTTGCAGATACATTAACTTTTTCATTTGCCATTCTTGTAGACTGAGATGAAAATTTTGTGCCATTAGTAATATCTTTCCTTTTTTTTTTTCTGAAGCTCTACTTGTTACTTCGTCATTTTAATTTATAGGGTATTTTTGCTCTTCTGTTTACTGACGAAATCACTGAATGAAAGAACTAGCTCCTTCAGCTGCTCATCTCCGCAAAAAAGATCAATCAATAACTCATCCAAAAACATGTTTTTAGATATATCAAATAATTCTAGTGAAGAACACGCGCTAAAACCACTCAAAACTGTACCAAAGAGGGAGTTTGAAGAAAGGTCGATTTTGATGAAAGTGGTGAACAACTCGGCCCGTCGTTCCGAAATTTGACCATGGAACTTGTTGCCTGAGGGATAAAGGAATTGCAGAGAGTCGACAGGCGTTGGAAGATGAGGACGAAGTGCCATCATCGCCATCGCCATCGCCATCGCCATCCGTCTCTCCAATCTCGCGACCATTGACGATGGGAGACAAGAACGCAGCAAGTCGAGGAGAGTCGTCAGAAATGAAAAGGGTAAATATGTCATTTGTCATTTCACAAAAAATAAAAATACCAGACGAGTTTCCAAGGATTAGAAAATAATTATCATATTTTACAGTAACTATTTGTCACAAAGGTATTTTATTGTCATTCTTCCTAATTAAAAACCAAAATTAAATTAGAACAATGCTAGCCGAAATTCAGGGGAAAGGAATTCTCGTTATAACATCTGCAAGATATAAACTTCTAAAGTACATGCTAATTAATTTATTAGTTCGAATAAAATATTTTCATCGCTTTACTCAAACCTTGTCATTTTAATTAAGTATACAAGATGTTTTGAAGAATGAAAATGGATCTAAAACTTCAAGCCATATTTCTCCAACTTCTCATGAGAAATAACGTTAAATCGTTCAATCATATCAGACGTCAAAAAATTCTTCCAATCTCCAACTTTTCCATGTCTAAAAAATGTCCTATTCTCTATCCCAGACGATAATTTTCCACTTTTATTCACTTCCAAATTGCTCAAATTCTCAAAACTACATAGTTTCAATATGTCATTTACAACATCACCATTCTCTTCCTCCTCGGAAACCCATACCCTAAAAAACTCAGCTAAGTCCTTCAAAACACTAATTGGCTTGTCCTTAAGATCCTCAAATCTCACAAACATGATCTTCTTTGGCCTCTCCAAACTCTCCTTATAGTATCCCAACACATGATCCCAAAATGGCCCATAAACACTCACTCCTTGGCAAAACTTCCCAAACCAATCCTCTGTCAAATTGAAATCTTGGGTTTTTGGTATCAACCCATATGTGAAGTGCCAGAGTGAGACAAACACATCCTTAGGGTCTCTACACAAGTACACTATCTTACAACTCGACTGCTTCACAGTCTCTGGCAATGAAACATAAGACAGATGGCTTGAGAAGAGCCTTGGCGGCGGCGGCGAGAGCAAGCTCAAATCAGGCATGTTTTTCCGGAGGTAGGTTCAAACTCCAAGAACGGTACAAGAGCATGAGGGTTGGTAGTGAGAAGAGGGTGAGGTTTACATGTTTGGATCAGGTCTGAATTCGGGTTTGGATCATGGGTCTTACGGTTTATGATAGCAAAAGTGAGGGCTTTTAACCAGGTGGTTCCTGATTTCGGTGAGGTGACGGTGAGGATATCAGAGTCACAAGCTTGGAAGTGATTCTGACAGTTTAGGGGTCCTTGCAATTGCTTGGCAGTGAGCCAAAAACCTTGGTACTGATAAATCCGTGCACCGATCCAACCCGTTTCAGTGGGTAAGGTGGCAATCAAATCGTTGCATTCTTGGGACAAGCCTTGTTCTTCTTGAAGGTACTTGTGAAGCACAACATCAGAGGGTTTACAGTTTTCTACGGCCATGGTTATAATATTTCACACATATATATATGCGCATATATATATATATATATAAAGGGAACAATTATGAACCAGGAAGCGAAGGTAGTGAGATTGCTGATGGGTTTATATAATGTTGGCAAGACCGTCAGCATCTTTCCACGAGGATGGTGACGGATAGGTTAAGTTCACGATCGTTGGCCATAATCAAAGCAGGCAAAGTCCGTCACTGACGTGGAGGTTTAATTAATATAATGAAGTGTCTGTGTCCATGCATAAGCAATATAGCTGGCGGCCCCACATCGTCTGGATTTCTGGGCTATGAAGGCAACGAGACGTGTGCACAATCTTGGAATATCCCTCGTCACTCCCAACATTGCAATGATAACATCGAAGATTTAATTAAGATTTTATATATAAAAAAATTCAGATATCAATATATAAATTTAGATATACATGTTTAAATATTGTATACGAATAAGGAGAAGAAATGAGGGCATATATTTATGAGGAAATAACCCAGGTCATATAGCTATTCTTCTTTAATACGAAAAGGCTTGTGTGGTTGAAGGGTTTGGCTGGAAGCCTCATGATTGGTTTGTATTAATGCGTTAATTATTATCAATGACTATGACCATTTGAGGTATTATGAAATATGATATGAAACGCATTATTACAAGGCTGTGTATTTTTTTGAATGCTATTTACAACAAAATCAATTTCTGGCAAAAAAAAATTACAACAAAATCAATGACCTTGAGAGAAATTTTTGCACAGTATATCATTACATTTATAATTTATCCAATAAAAACATGTATATCATGTCATTTATAATTTATCCAATAAAAACATGGCATGTGATATGGTTGTAAATATAAATTTATTTTGTCATTAATGATGATAAAAAGACATTACAAATAAAGTCATTAAAAATAATAACATATAAGATTTTATTTAATTCAATTGGTGCTAACATGACTTTTTTTTATTGGACAGACCATGGATGATGTGGTGCATCAAGTTTGTCTAAAACTTTCTCTTGACGATGATGTATAAGTGGATGAATTGAAAAATGAAGGTCACATTATTCTTTCTTAAATTGAGATGTACTTTACTCTAATATTTTTTGACATTATGGTGATTTTGATAGTTCATTTGGTAAGATATATAAGGTTTTGCAGCCTCATTTATCTAAGGTGGATGTATCTTTTTGAACAATATATGAAAATAGTAAAAGGATATTAAAAAAAATCCATATTAGCCAAAAGCATCAACTATTAAAAGATATGTAACTAAAGAGGCCATTAACTTTTGCAATCAGTACTTAAAAAGGGGTAAGGAAAGTTGGATGATAAGGGCATATTTACATATTAATAGGTATATATTTTGGATTATATTTGATTATATTTATTAGCATTTTACACCTATTTAACTAATTTATGTCATGTCCCAAAATTATAATATAACCGACAAGTGATATATGTACAAACACACATCCCTAAAGCCTCGATTAAGAAAGTTTCTAAGTTAATGCATCTGATACACTATTAGTCTAATTATGTATATCTCGTTTTGCTTTTCACATAATCAAAATATTAAACTTTTTGTAAAATTTCAGCAGCACTTCCTTATAAGTAGAATCTTCTAATATCTCTACAACAAAAATTTTACAATTTATACCCAGCAATACAAAACTCTACTCATCAATAATAGATAGAAAAAAAGAGAATTAAGACCCTAACTATAGTTAATGTGGAGCATCCTATATTGTGTTTCCAAAACAAAAGACATAAATTTTAGAATTTAAAAAAAGAAAGATATTCTTAAAAATTGATCTTTGAGTCCGTCAGAGGCCAACAAGAGGTACAATGTCAACTATGCTATTTAAGGCCAAACAAAATATTTTCCATTAAATAACATCCAAACATTTATAAAATTTAAAAGGAGACAATGAATAAATAACAATAATTATAAAAATTAGAGAGACAACAATTTCACATAAAATATTTCATAAACTTTGAAATTAAGAAATTCTATATAGCCTTAAATAAAATATTAACCTTTAAATTTATAATAGCAAATATCGTTATCACTTGATCTCAAGAAGATAAATAAATAGAAGAAATAAATATAGTAACATTTACTAATTAAACCAATGGAGTAGGTAATAACCAAATAATTTAAAAATCATGCTTCTGGGGACTTATCAAAATAATTAATAAATGTGGATGCACAATCCACAAAGATAAATAATCAAACTCTACTTATGCTATAAAAATAAATATGGATACATAGCTCACAAGGGTAAGTAACAAAAGTAGCCTGAGCTACGAAACAAACATAGACGCACAATCCATAAGACTAAGTAATCAAACACAGCTCACAGCCATGAAAACAAACGTAAGTAAGAGACTTATGAATAACGAACGTGAGAACATGTTGGCAGCACCGGCAGCGTAGAAATGAATGATGAATGATGAGCTGCTTGAGTCATGCCTGGAAGGACACTGTCCTTAAGAATTATTTCGGCACACCGAGATGACGGACTGGCAGTTCTTTGAGATTAAACAAGTACTTCCTGTAAAGCAAGGAACTAAAACAGTAGAAACTAGAAAAACAAACTCAGATGAACACGAGAGTAGGAGGTAGAGGGAGGAGAGAATTGCCTCAAAAACTCAAGAGGCTGGTCTAATTTATCTATCCGCACCCATGGCTATATATAGCCTAAAGATGGAGACATGAACGTTGGCTCATAATCACCGGATTAATGCTTCAGTTATACATGTATAAAACACCATTAATCTGGAGACGTTGGCAAACATAAACGTTTGAGACATTAACTCACAAAATCGGTTTTTAGAAGTGGTTTAATGCCCAAAAACTGCCAAGCCTTCAAATTCAAATTTAAAATAGCAAAATTTGAGGTTTTTCAGGTAAGCTAAAAATAATTGTTTATTTAATTATTTTTGTAAAAATAATCCAGTAAAAGGAACCTAGTGCCTCTTGAACTCACGTGCAGGGAGGCAAATCAATTGATTTCAACTACGATTACCTTATGTTGGCCTGTCTCATGTGCCCAAATCCACTTCTCCTCCAAATTTATTTTACTAACCCACTTCATTCCTTAGTATATATACACTAGGAGAGTCTTTCATTTAGTCAATGTGGGATTTTTGACACACACGCAACAATCCCCTACATGTGTCAAAAGGATCTATTTTTATCTGAGTTATTCACACAGAGGATAATCACTTTGAATTTGGTGTCTATCAACTTGAACCAAACCTAGACTAATAAAACTTAGCACACAGAAAAGTTAGTGTAACTTCATTATTAAACCAACAGATCTTGAGCGTATACTAGAGGTCTTATTAATCGGATTATACTCCTATAATCTCTGCTATTAATGACGGTTTTGCACGTTATCGACCATGCGCGTGCCTGGTTTTAACAAATGCTCTAGAGATTTTACCACGATCTCATAGGAGCGGCCCCACTCCACATTTATATAAGTGTTTTCATCAAGTGTATCTGTAATGAATACACCATTCATAAGGACTATGAAAACATTAAGAGCTTTTGCTCAGCCTCCATTCAATGCATTCTAGCACTTTCTCAAGTCATAGGAAGGGACAAAAATTCAGTGCTAGCAGAACTAATAAGTGACTTGTTCTTACCTATTGAACATTCTTCATGGGATCTCCAATCACAAAGGTTGGGTTGCCATCACTATTAATTTGAAACAAGCTTAAGTCCCATTCCCCTCGATGTTTCAATAATAAATTTCTACCTCAAGGGCTTAGTTAATGGATCTGCTAGATTTAACTCTGATCTTACATAATCGATTGAGATAACCCCATCTTTGAGCAGCTGCCTTATAATATTATGTCTCAATCGAATATATCTACTTTTGCCATTGAAGGTCTTATTTTTAGTCGTTGCTATTGTAGACTGGCTATCACAATGTAAAGACACTAATGGTGTGGGCTTTTCACCTATTGGAATACTTGCTAAGAAGTTTTTCAACCATTCAGTCTCAGTTCCAGCCAGCTCCATGGTAATAAACTCAAAATCCCTTAAGGATTTTGCATTGATTGTCTGTTTTGCAGACTTTCAGGTTATTGCACCACTATCAAGAGTGAATGTATAACCATTAGTGGATTTTGTCTCTTTTGAATCTGAAATCTAGTTAGCATCATTGTATCCTTCCAATACATCAGGAAATCTACTATACAATATACTATAATTCATGGCACCTCTCAAATATCTCAAGACTCACACTAGAGCCTCCCAATGTTTACTGCCTGAACAGTGGGTATATCTGCTCAATTTTCCTACAGCATAAGCTATATCAGGCATAGTAAAATTCATTAAATGCAACAGACTCCCAATAATCTATGCACACTCAAATTGAGCAACTGGGTCACCCTTGTGCTTTTTTAATTGCATACTCAAATCATAAGGAGTACTCAGAGGAGCATCTTCAAGATGTCCAAACTTTCTAAGAATTTTCTCAACATAATCTTCTTAGGAAAGCAAAATTCCATTTTCATTTCTTATAATTTTTACACCCAAGATTACCTGGGCTTCACCTATATCTTTCATATCAAAATTTGAAGAAAGAAAATTTTTTATTTCATTAACAACATACATACTAGAGCCAAAAATTAGCATGTCATCCACATACAAGCATATAGTCACATAATCATTTTTCACAAGCTTTGTATAAACACATCTTTCTACTTCAACAGTAAAAATCCATCAGCTGTCAAAACTTGATCAAGTTTCTCATGACATTGCTTAGACGCTTGTTTTAAGCTATATAAAGACTTGATAAGTTTACAAACTTTATTTTCTTGCCCAAGAATCACATCTCTCAGGCTGTACCATGTAAATTTCTTCTTCCAAATCATCATTTAAGAAAGCAGTTTTAACATCCATTTGGTGAACAAAAAGCTTGTAAATTGAAGCCAAAGCAATAAGAACTCTTATAGAAGAGATTCTAGTCACAGAAGAAAATGTGTCAAAATAATCTATATTTTCTTTTTAAGTAAAACCCTTGGCCACTAGCCTTACTTTATATTTATCAATTGAACTGTCTAGAAAATATTTTTTCTTAAAAATTCATTTACACCCAATAGCCTTAGCTCCTTAGGGTAAATCTACTAAAACCTAAGTTTTATTTTTTTCTTAAAGAATCAATTTCAATTTTAATTGCTTCTTTCTAAAATTTAGCATCAGGAGAAGAAATAGCTTCATAAAAATTTAACGGTTCATCTTACGCTAAATAAGTGTAAAAATCATCTCCAAAACTTATTTCTTTTCTTTATGTTTTGCTTCTCCTTAAAACCAAGTCCTTATTTAAATTTTGTTCAAACTCTGAATTCTCAACAGGTTTAGAAACATGCTCAATTTTTAAGGGAAAAATATGTTCAAAAAATTCAACATCCTTAGTCTCTATAATTGTGTTTTGGTCTAAAATATCATTTTTTAAAACTAAAAAGTGATATGCTGTACTTTGTTCAGCATACCCAATAAACATAAAATTAGAAGTTTTAGAATTAATTTTTCTCTTTTTAGGATCGAGCAATAAAACTTTTGCAAGACACCCCCACACTTTCAAATATTTTAAATTAGGGGTAAACCCTTTCCATAACTCATAAGGTGTTTTCTTTATTTTCTTATATGGTATCTTATTTTGTAAAAAACATACAAACAAAATAGCTTCACCCCACAAGTTATCAGGCTCAGAAGAACTCACAAGCAAAGCATTTATCATTTCTTTTAATGTTCTATTTTTTTTTCTGCAACACCATTAGACTCGAGAGAATAAGGAGGTGTTATCTCATGTATAATTCCTTCTTTTTCATACAAATCATCTAAAAAAACATATTCTCCACCTCTATCAAATATCTAACCCTTTTAATCTTCTTGTTTAACTGATTCTCAATCTCTGCTTTATATAAAAGAAATTTTTCAAAGGTCTCATCTTTGTTTCTTAACAAGTATACCTTAGTATATCTTGAAAAATCATCAATAAAAGTGATATAATATTTTTTACCAATTGTAGTCAGGGTTCGTTTTAAATCACCTAAATTAATGTGAATTAAAGACAGTAATTAAGATTCTCTTTGACTAGAAAAATGAGATTTTTTACTTTATTTAGTTTCTGGACATACTTCACATTTTTCAAAAATATTGTTTTAATTTCAAAAAGTAGTCCAAGTTGTCACATCCTATTTATATAACCTTTACTAGCGTGACCTAGTTTAGCATGCCACAGATCAAAGGAATCAACCACATAAACAAGCATATACTCAGAAGATTCAGTCTTATTCATTTCATCAACATTCAAAACAAATAGTCCCTGATTACAATACCCTTTACCTAGAAATACATTATTTTTTATCATTACAATCTTGTTAGATTCAAATGACACTTTAACCCCAGCTTTCCTTAAAAGAGCAACTAACACTAAGTTTGCTCTAACTTCAGGAATATGCAGAACATCGTTTAAAACTAAAGTCTTTCCTGATATGAGCTTTAAGACCACTTTTCCTTTTCCTTGAACTTTGGCAGTTCAGGAATCAGCAAGGTAAACACAGTCTTCCCCTTCCTTTACAGGATTATAGGAGGTAAACATCTCCTAGCTAGCACATATGTGCTTGGTAACCCTAGAGTCTACCACCCATTTCTTCACATCAGAAATCAAGAGAACTTGTGACACCACTGCAGCAATGATGTCATCATCGCTGTCATCATCTTGTAGTACTAAATTTACATTTGGCTTCTGAGGCTTGTCACGGTTCACTCTCTTTCTACACTGTGCTGCATAGTGTCTTGGTTTACCACAGACAAAACAGTCTCCTTTTTTCTTAAAAGAGGGTTTAGAGGCATTAGGTTTGTAATCAGATTTCTTATTCTTTGTCTTTGGTTTTAGGGTCATGCCTCTTGTTATGAGGCTTTGTTTCCACCAGGTTGGCTTTAGATGTCATCTATCTGGTTCGAGCTGCACGTACTGCTGCCTTGTAGTTGGTATCTTCAATGATGATGTAAGTGATTAGGTCAGTCAAGGACAGCTGCTTTTGTTTGTGTTTCAGCTGCTATTTGTAATCATTTCATGATTCTAGCAGCTTCTTAATCAGGATCCCAGCAACAAACTTGTCTAGAAGGTTGATGTTTTCAACACGAAGCTCCTCTAGCAGCTTATGATATTTATTGATTTACTCCTTTACATCTTTATTCTTGGTCATCTCCCATTTGTAGTAGTTAACCACAACAAACTTTTGTTTTCCAGTATCCTCAGCAGTATACTTTGTCACCAAGGACTCTCATATCTTACAAGCTTCCTTGTGGACACAACAGACATCGAACAAATTATTAAATAAAGTACTAATGATAGTGTGTCGACATACCTTGTTTACATGAGTCCATGCAACTCTCTGGGCTTGATCAGTATCGACAGGAGGCTCAAATTAAGCAAGAGCAACGGCCACACCATACATGTCAAGAATGGTGAAGACTCGTTCCTTCCAGCATTTGAAATTCATGCCGTCAAAGACTTCTATTTTCGATATGTCTGGGAAAGGCCTTGGTAGGGGGATGGCAACAGCAGCAGGGACATACTGATGTCCAGTCGAACCACTGGGTACACCTTTAGGGATGAAATTCTCAGCACTGTTGGTCGCCATTCAATTTGATTAGTTCTTAAGATTGTTAGAGGCACCAGCAGCGTAGACGTGAACAACGAACGACAAGCTGCTTGAGTCATGCCCGGAAGGACACTGTCCCTAAAAACTATTTTGACACACCGGGACGACGGACTGGCAGTTCTCCAGAATTAAACAGGCACTTCCTGCGGAGCAAGGAATCAGAACAGTAGAAACTAAAAAAACAAACTTAAATGAACATGAGAGCAGAAGGCAAAGGGAGGAGAGAATTGCCCCGAAAACTCAAGAGGCTGGTCCAGTTTATCTATCCGCACCCATGGCTATATATAGCTCGAAGATGGAGACATGAACATTAGCTCATAACCACCGGATTAATGCTTCGGTTACACACGTATAAAACACCATTAATATGGAGACGTTGGAAAATAAAAAATGTTTAAGACATTAACTCACAAAATTGATTTTCAGAAGTGGTTTAATGCCCCAAAAACTGCCAAGCCTTCAAATTTAAATTTAAAACAACAAAATTTGAGGTTTTTTAGGTAAGCTAAAAATAATTGTTTATTTAATTATTTTTGTAAAAATAATCTAGTAAAAAGAACCTAGTGCCTCTTGAACTCGCACGCAGAGGGGAAAATCGACTGATTTCAACTGCGGTTACCCTATGCTGGCCTGCCTCATGTGCCCGAACCCACTTCTCCTCCAAACCCATTTTACTAGCTCACTTCATTTCTTAGTATATATACAATAGGAGAGTCCTTCATTTAGTTAATGTGGGACTTTTGACACACACACAACAAAACAATACTCAAAAAAATTAAACTAACTAGCTAGTCATTGACCATGGCACACCAAGAGCTAACGAAATTGCCGTTAACAACCAATGTTCTGTATAAAATTCTCTTTCAAATTCATTTTCAAACGTGCAAGAAAATCATCACTATAAAACTACAGTTTTCATTCTTAAAATTAAACTCGTATGAATAATCTTTTAAGCATCAAAATTGCCAAAAAAATTTTATAATTGTTGTCCATACCAATATTTATTGATTAATCAAAAGTTACCAAGGCTAGTGAAATGATTTCATCCATTTGAAAGTATATCTCAAAAAGAACAAAATATTCATATGCCACAATTTAATTGTTCTTCATCAACATCTTATAATTTTGAAATGAAATAATTTAATTAACAAAGTATTCAAAACTCAACATAACTGTTATTAAAAATAATCTATATAAGGATAATATTTTAATAAAAATAATTTTGTTAATAAATTAGTTAGGACGCCTTATAGGTTTTCAATGTTTAAAATTCACTCCTTACCCCTTCAATCAAGATTTTCTTCCTCTAAATTCCCTTAGATCATTAACGTTAGAAATAGCACGAAGGAAGGAGGAAGAGTTACAGTGCTGAACAATGACAACTCGACACTGCTACACGTTTAGGGAAGAGGAAGAATCATGGGACTTCATAGTCACCAGCGGCGGACGAATGGCGATGAAGGGACAGGGAGAGGAAGATCTAAACACCCACAACCATACAACTAGAAAAGCCACAACCGATGTGGGTGCTCACATTCGAGCAAGGAAGAAACTTGAAAGGTGACACATGAAGAGGATTCACGGCGAGTCGACAACCATCACAGCACCGACAATGACAGCAACAGTGAATAGTGGAGACTATGGTCTGAAGCTCTCCCCCTCTCTACCTCTCTCTCTCATGCACTTCTTGTGCTCTAGATCCTTCGAAGCTGAAGACTGAAGAAAAAGAGAACATTGATGTGTGTGTCTGATTTCAAGTCATTCTACCTCTATTTGTATTATTTGTTTCAGGGGCAAAATGGTAATTTCAAACAAGCCATGCTAAAATAAAATTATTCCTTTAAAATGTTACTAGGATTTGAATAGCAAACCAGATAAACGAGAATCAAGAGAAATTCCACTAAGCTAATAATACATCTCATTTCATCACTATTAGTAACCAAATAGTGATAAAAAATTTCCATCGCTAAATAAGAACAGGTTATTTTGACTTTACGATAAAATGTATTCCGTCGCAATTTTTAGGTGAATCAAAATATTATTGTCACATCACCCAATAAACCAATGCCACCTTCCTTGTCACCTAGTGCCACCTCAACACTATGTCACTGTCATATCAAATATTATTATTTGTAATTGTGCCTTAGCCAAGCTCGAACTCACAACTTCACACCCCCTAATGCCTTTGCGTCCACCTTATTGTTAGTTGAGTTGAAAATAAATTTTCAGTCTTAATTGATAAACCATACACACATATATTAATAAATATATTATTAAAATTATTATTAAATATAGTATCTAAATTTGCATATTTTTAACATTATATTTATTTATTAATATGCAAATTTAATTTATATATAATAATTATTTCTATTATATTTTATTTTAAAAAATTATTTTTGAATATAAATTTAATATTAAATTAAAATATCTTTATTATCATTATATATTATATTTTAATTTGTATCTTTATACTATATAATTTTTTTAATTTTTAATTTTAATTTTTAATTTTTATTTTTATTTTTATTTTTTAAATAATAATAATTAAGTATAAAATTTAAATTATTATTAATAATATACAAATAATTTCAAATAATAAATTATTTTAAATTATATTTTTAAATTATTTATTTATAACATAATAATAAATTATTAAAAAAATTATATATAAATATATATTATAAATAATAAAATTAAATTAAAAATAACTTGTAATGGAATTAGCAATGAAATTATAACAGAAAGCTTTGTAATAGAATTTTTCATCACAAATTCCGTCACTAAATTAGAATAAAATATTCTAAAAATTAAAGATAAAATTTTTTGTCAATATATTCTGTTGATAAATTATTTTTAACAAATTAGTACCGGAATAATAATAAAATTTTAATAACCAAACATTTCGTTCCTAGATTCCATCACTAATTTATTTTTTTTTTGTAGTGTATCATTCAAAAAACTCATCATCAATACTACCACACAAGCATAAAGAGGGAATTTATGTTCCAATTAACTCCACCCTTTGTGTCCGCAAAAGAGTACCCATGGAATTTTGATTCCTTGAGATTTTTCCTTACTCAATTAGCCTGAATAGTCAAGGCTAAAATTTAAATTACTCACAGTCATTAATCTCTATTCAAAATTGTAATTTCTAACCGCCCAATACACTCCAAATTCCTTAAAAACTCGTTTCACTTGGCAACTTTAGCATCTACCTTGTTTCAATAACTCATTTATAGCTCACATTGCTCCCAATCATGAATTTAATCACTAGGGTTTCATAAACAACGAGGACCCGCTCATAATGCTCCATATAAACACTAACCCATGGTTTAGAAATTTAAAATAATTCCCAATGGCCTCATCAAAACCAATGAGTTTAGGCAAAGCCTTCCAAAAACAGAAATCATCACAATCCCTCTCAAAAACCAAGCTAAAATTTACATAGGGAGAGAGGAGAGTGGAGCAGGAAAGTTAACTTAGTGATTACTTTCACTAAATCAGCTCCAAATGATGTCCAAAGTGAACCCTTGCAAAGCCCCACCCGTTCCCTGTCCATCTCCCTTTCTTTCTGTCATTCGCGAGCTGATTTAAGGCAAAACTTGACCATCTACCATGGCACAGGGTCACACCCACCTCAATAGATGACACGGAAACCCAAATCCGAATCTGCATCATCCCTTTAGGCCCCATGTGGCCCATTTCTCATTTGGTCCATCTTTCAGGCCTATCTAATGATCCAATTTAGAACATTCAAACACTCTAAACTTAATTAACTCCTCAAATTACTAAATTTCCACTTATTATCTTAATATTTTTGTATTGAAAATTTAGGATATTACATAAGGAGTTGACGTATACAGTCAATCTTTGATAAGAAGGACCTCACAGAGTTCCTAATTAATTGGGAGTTGGACCAATCCATATTGAAACTTGTGATATTGTAACTACACACTCTCAGTGTTCATAAATATCATTTATATTTATTTCTATATACTGATTTATGTCTCATTGCAGTTATATGTAAAACTTTTCACAACCTCAGCAACTCACAGGGAACGAGAAAAAAAACTATATAGAGAGAGCTATGCCAAATCCTACATCAGTCTAAGCTAAGTAAGCCACAAAGTTCAAGGCAGGGTAATGCTCTAAGTGTTGATTGAATTATTTGAAGTGCTTGGGTGTTGCCGTCATCTTCGTGTAATTCTTCCTCTTAAAAAGAAGACAGAAAGAACCTCATTTTGAAATCCATAACTGCTCCTGCCAATGCACAAAGCAAATGCTCTTCTCTTAATGAGCCGCAAACTGCTCCTCATGGCCATGGATTGCTTCACAAGAACAGGAGATTTTGAGCGATATGTGCTGTAGAGGATGATGGATGTGGAACACACTTTTTATTAAAGAGTCGTCACTCTGCCTATCTTGTTGGGCCTGACCAGTGCATGCCTTCTTGTTCTCGGCCCAATAAGCATTTCTGGCATATCGATATTTTAGGCAATACAATTGTATTTTATAATTTCAAACAAGTAATTATATATTTTAACAATTATATTTTGTTAAAGGTAAATTATTACAAAGTTTATGGTGCGAGTTTAAAACGTAAGTCTATTTTTTCATGATAAATTTGCTTGAGCTCATGAGTTTGTCAACCTTATTGGATCCACAACAAACTTGCAAGTTGAAGACTCTTGGAAGATTACAGAGATGTTTTGATGCAAAGTTAAAACGATAAGGGGAAGTGACAAGGAAGGACCCCATTAAAAGATTAATGTCAACTGAAGATTTCTTCATAATTAAAGTTCCTAAATTCAATGCTCTTTCTCCCATGTTTTAATATTAAAATTCTTGCTTTGACAAAATTTTTTATAAAATACTTACTTGTCATTCTCAATGTGTTTTTAAAACCAGACTGAACAGTCGAACCCGCCCAACCGTTAATCGGTCTGGATTTCGGTTTGATTCATATGAGAAAATTGTTTTAGGGATTGAGTCGGGTTAGGTTATTTTGGACTAAGAACTAGATCCGGTTTTTAAAAACCAAATTGTCCAAAAAAAATTCATTTTTTATCAATTTTTTAAGAAAATGATTTTTTTTAATTATTTAATATTATGTTGTATCATGTGGCTTGTTAAGTCATGATGAACGTAAAATATTTAGTTTTTTAAGTTAAATAGCAATTTTATATATATCTCTTATATTTAGATTATTATATACATATATAATTTTTTTAATTTAATTATTACGTCACTGGCTTGACCATTGATCCAATCTGATTGAACTATGTGAATCGTAAATTGTTTACTTTTTCAGTTTAATATCCAGTTCTAAAAATGTTGCATTCTGCCAAAAATAATTGAAGCTACTTGCATAATTTGTTCTTGCGGATACGTTGAAGACTTTTGAAGATTAACAGGACACGTGGACAAAATGAAAGACTCTTGATAAAAGGTAGAAGAAAATTTAAGTTACTTGCATAAATCTTCTTAAAATGATGTTGAAAGTTTTTGAAGGTTATTGATCAGACACTTGGAAACACGTGAAAAATAATTGAAGTTAATTGAGAAAACTTTTTTATAACATATTTTCAATGTTCTCCACTTCTTCTTCAGAAATATGAAACATATCTTTAATTTTTTTTTCCACTCGCTTTTCTTAAATTCTAATATTTTATCAGTCGATAGAATAATTTAAAAACTATTTAATTATTTAGAAAATAATAAAATATTCTTTTAATAAATTTTTTACGAAAACTTAATATTCTATTATAAAAATTAATATTCAAATATTCAAATAAATGTTTTAACTTTTTTTTAAGAATGAAGGTGCAAAAATATCCAAAAAGTGATTAGCCACAGACACCCAATATCCTAAAGTGAGAAAAATGATAAAAATACTCATAACATTACATGGATGGATACAAAAGTAACTAGATCGTTAACTTTGATCTAACGCCATTAACTTTAACCATTAAATACTGATTATCTATGCCACGTATCATTCTTTGTTAACGTGGACTAATAAAGAGGTAAAATACCTACGAAATCATCGGTCAAGAGCAAAAATACCCATAATGTTACCAAAGTTGGTGCAAAAATGACCAATCTATCTAATTTCTTAAATGTTGACAGTTTAGCTGACACTTATATGAAAGTTTATCATTTTTTTGCTGATATAAATACAAAATATTCCTAAATGAAATTCTCTAGAAGTTAATCAGTCATTATATGAATATTATGTGAAAAAATATCATTTTGACTAAATATCAATTAAATCGCTTGTTTTTTTTTTGCAGCAATGGCAAAAATTATTTAAAAATTTTGAACCTATCATGAATGCAATTGCTTAAGATTGTAACGATGTTCTTAAGTTAGATGTGCCCAACCTCAATTTTGATTTTGGACAATATATCTCATTATGTTAAATTTCAAGTTTTGCAAACAAGAAGAGTGAGTGGAGAGGAAGAAAGAAAGAAGGCGAGATACATGACGATGGAAAGAAATCATGTGGCATTAAGTTTGATAAATTGATCACTATTGCATTTATTAAAGTAACATTATAAATACTTATACAATGACCAATCAACATCTGTAAAAATTTATCTAAGAATATTGTTTGTCAACATCAGCAAAAAAATAATCAACTTCTGCTTAGGTGTCAGCTAAACAATTAATATTTAAGAGATTGAATGGATTGATCACTTTTACATTAACTCTACTAACATTATGAGTATTTTTGCTCCTAGCCGATGAATTCGTGGGTATTTTTGCCCCTCTATTAGTCCACGTCAATAAAGACTGACACATGACATGCACAGTTAACAGTTAATAATTAAAGATAATGACATTAAGTTAAAATTAATAATTTAATTATTTTTACATCCATCTATATAACTGTTATGAGTTTTTATTTTCCTTTACTTTAAGATATCAGGTTCTTTTACTCTTTTTCTAAATTTATTTTCTTTTTTGCGATTAAATATTATTTCCTTCGAGAACGATGGTCCCTGAAGTGTAAATTCCCGCGCCGGTCCTTCTGCCCAAACGTGACCAATCAATACCATGCGTCGCATTTATTAGTACTATTGGCAAACAATGATAAAGAAGCAGTTCTATGAAGACGCAAGGTACCAATACGACCTGACAATAAACGGAGGGCGTCATCGAAGCTAGGTTAAAATTAGGCAAAATCTCAACTTCGAGCCTCAAAAGTAAATTAATGACGGAAGAATGACAGTTAGATTCTAAGCGGATGAATTAATTTAACTTGGATTTTAAATATTAAATTTTAAAAATTTTGTAAGTTTGATTCTAAATTTTGTAATTTTATTATAATAAATTTATAATTTGTGTTTTAAATTTTAACTGAAAAAAATAAATTTATTTATTTTTTAATTATATTAAAATTTAAAAATAAGTTTTAAATTCATCACAATGAATTTTTAAATTAAGATGCGAACTTGTAAATTATTAAAATTTAACATTGGGGACTTAAATTAAATTAATTGATCCTTTTAGAATTTATCTATCATTCTCCCATTAATCACATCTGAGGCTCAAAAAATTTTGAAACACTTATGTACCGTTAGGGTCCTCAATTGCAATTAATTTTTTAATGCAATTATTAAAATATCCTTGATTTATAAGGTTAAAAAAAAAAACAAAATCCCCCTTCTCTGAAGTTCTAGTGATTAACAGCTTGTCAATTCAAAAAATGGGCTAAAAGATGGTTTGATCCCTTAATTTCTTGGGTGTTTAAAACATATGTTGCCACTAAACTATAAATATCTTTAATTATATATAACAAAATACATACATACATACATTATAAGTTATTTTCAAGCCTTTATGTGACTTGCGGTTAGTCATAGTCGTGTTGTTATTTATATTCCAACAATTATTTATAAATATTTAAGCATGATTTATTCATACATAACAAAAGTTATAAATTTTTAAAACCCAACTTGTTCAATTTTTTTAATAACCTGTTCTTTCAAATTGACATATTATTAATATTATGTTAAATAAAAATATAGATGTTGTAAATTTATTTTTGATGTATTTTTTATATATTTTGGTTAATCATGCACATATTGTTATTTATATTCACACAAGTACTTATAAATATTCAAACATGATTTGTTCATACATAAAGTTATAAATACTTGAATATCACTTTTTTATGTATAAACAAGTGATATTCTCATATTTATAAGTGATTGTTTAAATATAAACAAGAATATATTCATGATTAACCAAAACATATGAAAATGCTTGAAAAATAAATTTAGAACATATATATTTTTATTTAACATAATATTGATAACATGTTAATGTTGAAAAACAAGTTTGAAAAGAAAGTGAACAAGAAGGGTGTTAAAAATTTAGAACTTTTTTATGTATAAACAAGTGATATTTGAATATTTAGAAATGATTGTCTAGATATAAATAACAATATGTTCATGATTAATCAAAACTCATGAAAATACTTAAAAAATAAATTTACAATATATATATAGCATAATGTTAATAATATGTCAATATTGAAGGAACACGTTGTTAAAAAAAAAATTAAACAAGTTGGGTTTTTAAAATTTATAACTTTTTATGTATGAATAAGTAACATTTAAATATTTACAAGTGATTGTTTGAATATGAATAACAAGATATTTATGATTAATCAAAACTCATGAAAATACTTGAAAAATAAATTATAACTTATATATTTTTTATTTAACATAATATTGATAATACATTAATATTGAAGGAATAAGTTGTTAAAAAAATTCAATTAGTTAGATTTTAAAAATTTACAACTTTTTTTATGTATAAACAAGTATTGTTTGAATATTTTCAAGTGATTGTTTGATATGAACAACAATATATTTATGGTTAATCGAAACCCATAAAAATGTTGAAAAATAAATTTACAACATGTAAATTTTTTATTTAGCATAATATTGAGAATGTGTCAACATTAAAGGAACTAGTTGTTAAAAAAATTGAACAAGTTAGATTTTAAAAATTTATAACTTTTTTTTATGCATAAACAAGTCATGTTTTAATTTTTGCAAGTGATTGTTTAGATATGAATAATAATACATCTATAACTAACAATAAGTCACATAAATGTTTGAAAACTAGTTATAATATATATATATATATATATAATATTTTGTTATATATAATTAAAAATGCTTGTTGATTCAATGGCAACATATCTTTTAAACACCCTAAGGCCCCGTTTGGTATGATGGAATAGTTTTTGATGGAATTGGAATTGAAATTGGAATCAGAATTGAAATCAGAATTGGAATAGAATTGAATTATAAAAGTATGTTTGGTATGTCAGAAAAATTAGATGGAATCCTTGCATTACTTTTGTTTGGTATGCAAGACATGAAAATGGAATTATACTTAAAAGACAAAAATACCCCTATATAAAAATTAAAATAAAACATAATAAAAACTTAATTGTGTACCAATTTTCTTATGTATTTTATATATTAATAAAATATTATATAAATTATAAATTATATTTGTAACTATTATTCACTAGCTTGGGCCAAACAAAAAGAGATCAAGGTATCAACTCTCCCTCGGCCCCTTTCTTAAATTGACAAGCTGTTAACCACTCATTGGTGCCAAAAGCTCCAGTGGCAGGTGGCCAATGATGGAGGTCTAGCCTCTGGGTCGTGGCCTATTCAACAACAGCAACAAAGCGTCAATGAAGGTGGGAATTTTTTATTATCTAAATCAATGATATGTTAGTAACTGCACCAAAAATATTAATTGCAATTGAAACCTTGGGCTTACATAAGTGTTTCAAAAACTTTTGGGCTTTATATGTGATCAATTTTGCTTCTGAGGGCCCAAGTAGAGTTCCTCCCTTAAAATTAATTATTTTAGCCTTGGTTTGAGTTTAATTATTCTTAAAACTAAAAATTAGACTAGTCATTTCACCCATCAAAGTACTACATTATTAGAAAAATTAAAATTAGTGACAAATAAATGATGACAGAATGAAATCTATCACTAAATATAACAATTAATGATAGAATAGTGACATAAGTTAAAATCTATCACTATTTTATCAAAATATCAAATTTAGCGAAAGATTAATTTTTGTCACTAATTTTCATTACTAAAATATTGTATTTAGTGACAAATTTGTGATGAACACAATATCGGTCACTATTTTAATAAAATTTTGAAATATAATAGCAAAATATTATCTTTCACTAATATCCATTTTTTAAATTGTAATGATTCTAGACTCATGTAAAAACCAAAATTTATATCATTAAACTTTTGAATTATCAAATCTGTTACATTTCAATAAAAATGGATTTGTTAAAATTTTGTTAGTGGAATATATACACATAATAGAGTATAGTTTTTATCAATGCATATTAGTTTGTAAATGTTGTATCATTTGATAATTCGATACACAGTGATAGTCTTTTAATGTTGTCATTTTTGTGTAACAGTTGCAGTATTTAACTTATTATATCATTAGCATGTATGTATACATATTATATACAAATTATAAATTATTAAATTAAAAAGTGGTATATATATATTATTTTCTATTAAATATATGTATTTTTACATTGAAACATATGCATTAAGTATAAGTAGTCGAAGAAAATATTGAATATATTTAATTTAAAATTAATTAAATTAATAATACTATGAATTTAAAACATAAACAATAAATAAAATAATCATATGGACTGAAAAAGAATCGATGTTTTCACCTTGTCCACGGTTTTGGCTTTTTTTATTTTTTGACAAATTTTTCTAGGCATTAATTTGTTTGGGATTAAAAGTTCCATTACTATACATTTTATAATTTTTTATTTTAAATATAATTTTTTCCAATCTAACATATAAGCAACTTAATCATTGTAACAAAAATTATTTTTTCATTTTTCATGCGATATTTATTTACCCATATTTTTGCATGGAATACAGGGGTACGTCTATATATTAAAATTTGAAGAATAAAATTGCAACGTCTTTCTGGTTCAATTGGCAAAACAAGAAGGGTGGGTGGCAAAGGAAACGTGAAAGAAGGGAGGAAGAGGTAGGTGAATGTTGGACAATAGTGACAAATATAATAATTTTATGAAAAAATTACATTCAAGTCAAAAAATTATTATAAATTTATAAAATACTTTTAATTCTTAAATCTTGTGTATGGACAATTTTAATTAAGGATATTGATAACTGAACAGGTCATTTATAGCTTACTATTATAAGATATTATTTTTTTATAAGTTATAAATGGTCATTATTCAATTATTAATATCCTTAATGAAGTTGTCAATAAATAAGATTTGAGACTTGAGAATATTTTATTAAATTTATGAACCTCTCGATGATAAATTTTTTTATCTAAGACCTTGTCCCTAATTTTTTTAACAATGGAATCAATGAAAGTAATCAATTAATTAATACTGACAGATATATTTATTTTAATAACGCATAATATCCCTCACAAAAATAATAATGGACGTATTTCCGTTACATTGATTAGCGATGTATTCTTAACGAACTCAATGACAAAAATTTCTATTACTAAATAGAAATTAATGATGGATTTATCTCTCACTAATATTAATTTTTTTAGAAGTGATAGTTCAATAATTAATAATGATCAAAATTATAATTAAACAGTTATAAACAAAGCATTTTATAATTAAACTAATTAAAATATTAGTTTAACGGTTTATTTATAATATTATTCATTGTCATTTTTTGAAGCTTCATGCAAATTAGAGGAAAATAAATTAAGTCCCCACGTCACTGACAAATGCGAAGAAAACAAAAGAATATTTAATGCGAATTGACAGATGGGTCCCATCCTCATGTACCAACTGTTTAATCTTGTCGATTAATGTATCTTCATTTCAGTCAACAACAACAAAAAAAAAAAAATGCGAATTGACAAAATTGCTTGCGGTGAATCCCACTCATGCAATAAATTGCAAGGTACATAAAATTAAATTAATTATTGAATCGGTCATGATATTGGGTTACGAATTAGTGATTCAATCAAGATTGAACTGAAAGTTGAACCGGTGGCAAACTGATCATGATTAAAATAATACAATTTAAATAAAAAGACATTAATTATAAAAACATTCAACCAAATCCAACCATTTAAAAGTCTGACAATAATAAAATACAACACTTTAAATATCTATCATTACAATTATAACCCCTCAATCTCAAAAGTTTATAGAAGAGATGAAGATAAAGCTGGAGAAGAGATGGAGATTAAGCTAGAAAAGAGATAAAGACAACAGAGACGGAGATAGAGATGTAGAAAAGATGGAGATAGCAGAGATAGAGATAGAGCTGGAGAAGAGATGAAGAGTCAGAGACTAAGCTGGAAAAGGGATAGAGATAGCAGAGACAGAAATAGAGTTAGAGCTTGGAGAAGAGATGGAGACTGAGCTAGAGAAGAGACACCGATTAGGTTAGGGCGAGAGAGGAGAGACACAGATGAAAAGTCGAACTGAATGCTGTTTGGAAATCTGGATTGGACTTAGCGTGCTCTACCTCTAATTTTTTATTTTTTGATTTCAGTTTCACTTTTTTTATTGTTATCTTATTTCTGAACTTAACGCTCTGAAAAATCAAAAATGAAAAAAAATCCCTCAAAACTATGTCGTTTTAAGGGTTTTGTTTGAAAAAGTAATAACCCGATTAACCCAGTCAACCCACCTAGTTATTCGGGTTATACTGGGTTAAACCCGGGTTGATCGGGTTACACCGATTCATTCCCTCACCGATTTAGGAGTAAACCCAGATCGGATAAGGGACCAGGTCACTGATTTTTGGGTTGACCCAACTGGTCCAGTCTGGGTTTTAATACTATAATAAATTGACATAATTTTAAAGATAATATATATTTTACTCTCAACATTTTAAAGAACAGCTTAATTAACAATTACATTCTCACACTTGTTGCACACAACATCCTCACACTTCACAACCTTATCATCACAACACTTCACAACCTAATCATCACAACACTTCATAAATGAACAAAATACATAGAAATTTTTACCTAAACTTTGTCGTCTTCATCAGTAGACAGGATGTTCTTGACGATGATGTCCGATGTACATGGATCTAAAAGTTCAAGCCATGTTTCTCCAGCTTCTCTTGAGTAATCATATTAAGTCGTTCAATCATTTCAAATGAAAGATAATTCTTCCAATCTCCAACTTCTCCACGCCTGAAGAAAGTCTTGTTCTCTTCTCCACTTGACAACTTTCCATTCTTATTCACTTCTAAATTGCTCAAATTCTCAAAACTACAGAGTCTCATATATCACTCGCAGTATCACCACTCTCTTCTTCCTTAGAAAATCCATACCCTATAAACTCAGCTATCTCCTTCAAGACCTTAACTGGCTCAGCCTTTAGCTCTTCAAATCTCAAGAACATTATCTTATCTGGCCTCTCCAAACTTGCTTCATAATACCCCAACATGTGATCCCAAAACGGACCATAAAGACTCACTCCTCTGCAAAACTTGTCAAATGTATTCTCAATGGAATTGAGCCCTCTGGTTTCTGGTCTTAATCTGTTTGTGAAGTGCCAAAGAGAGACAAATATATCCTTAGGATTTCTACACAAGTAGATTATCTTACATGCAGACCACTTCATAGACTCAGGTAGAGAAACATAAGGTAAGTGGCTTGAAAAGAGCCTAGGTGACGATAACAGACTCAGATCAGGCTTGGTTTTGTGAAGATACAGATCGAGCTCCAAGAATGGTACAAGAACATGAGGGTTAGTAGTGAGAAGAGGATGAGGATGAAGATGATTATTCAGGTTTGGACAAGAGGTCTTACGGTTCAGAATTGCGAAAGTGAGAGCTTTGAGCCACGTAGTGCCAGATTTGGGTGAAGTGATAAGGAGAATATCAGAGTCATGGGCTTGAAAGTGGTTCTGGCAATTGAGCACTCCTTGCATTTGCCTGGTGGTGTGCCAAAAGCCTTGATATTGGTGAAGCCGGTTCGCAACCCAGCCCGGTTCAGAGGGTAAGGTGGCAATGAGCTCTCGACATTCTTGAGAGAGGTCATCTTCTTGGAGGTAATCGGGAAGAACAAGAATGTCAGAGGGTTTGGAGTTCTCAGCAGGCATGGTTTTGCGTTGCTGTAGAAAGCGAGAGAAGTATAGAGAAAAGAATTAGATCAAAGATGAAGTGAAGATTGTGAGATTGGGAAATGGGTTTATATAACAATGATGGTAATTAAAGGAGAGGTTAAGTTGGAATTCACAGGTTATCGCTATCGATTGTAAAGAAACGGTGGCGGCTAGCTCTTTATCTCAATGATTTAGATTTAACAGGATTTTATTGTGTGCATGTATTTTCTTTTTTTGAAATTAATCCTATATAAGGTATAATTAACTACTACATATGATACCAATTCTAATGTGAATAGAGTTCCTATTCTAATATGAATGAAGTAGTGAATACTGGTTGAGCTTTCTAGGTTACCTGTTTAAATTCATTTTCATGGTTCAGGCTTTAAAAACTCGTTTTTCATGGCTCAGGCTTTAAAAATTGAAACAGTATAAATGGCTTTTAAACTCAACCCATTTAAACCTTGTAAAAATAGATAGGAGCTTGAATTATTTGTTTAAGCCCATATTTAATTTTATCCCTAAAATATAATATATTTTAAATTTTTAAATTAAATTTAGACTTTAAAATAGGTTTTTGTACTTTGAAATTATTAACATTTATGTTATTTATTTTTCATTTTTGAACATTGTAATTTACATTTTAGAAAATGAATATATAATATTATAATATAAAAATTAAAAATTTCTAAAAAGTGAAAATAAATTTAAAAAAAATGAGTTTATGGGTCTAGCTTTGGGCTTGATCAATAAAGGTCTAGTATAAAGAAATAACTAATTTTAAAATAACATGACTAGCTCATATAAGTCAAGTTCTTTTGTTTACCAGCTCTAAGTAGGATTTAAATTTTAATTCATCATATTATAAACAACTAGCCCTTTACTTTAAATCAAGGAAAAATTTCACTCAAGACCCTCTCACCATATTTAATAAAAAAGAAGACAAAAAAAATACTGATATATCATTGTGAGGCAGGGACACTAATTTGAGATTAAATTTCACAATCAAATGACAATATTGGCCCTCACTGTAAGAACAAAGAAAAAATTGTCCGTTAGCTCAACCATGACACACACCTCTTGTAAACATGTAGAAGATTAGTGATACCTTCATTTTAGACCTAAACTAATAGAATCTCCCTTAAGCGAGTGGGAAAATTTTACTCAGGAAAATTCTCATCTCACCCATCATCGCAGGCATATTTGATAAGCATAGACGATCCATTTAAGCTTTCCAAACTCTCAAGTCCGAAGATTAGCAACACCTCCATCATTAGAATTCCTACCCAGAATCTCCCTTGACCAAGTCACTGGCTGATCAGTGTTGTTATTCCCTCTGTTTAGATGCAAAAGAGGGTTTTATTGAGCATTTGATACTGGTATATGTTATTTTTATCGATATATGCGTTATATATCGGTATCTCCTTCTCAGCTACTCCTCTGTGTATATTGAAGACTCATATTGGTATATCCTATATATATATATATATATATATGTTACACACCAGTATCTCTTTTAGTTAGTCTTCCATATATGCTTGTTATGAAGAACAAGTAAAGTAAGAAAATTAATAACATGCGGCAAGGTAATGAACACCACATTGTAAGGTAACAAACAAGTCATTTAAACATCAAACCAATACTTGAAAATTAGTCAGTGTTTAAAAAATAAGTACAGTAGGGAAATTAACAAGTGCCATAAGGTAATTAACTACACACACTAAGGCAACTACCAAATAATTCAAATATAAAATTTTACTAGTAAGAGCATGTTCTACTAGTCTATTTGACTTGGAATTCTTTCAATCAATATTGTAATAAGCAAATGAGGTAAGGAAATTAACAACTATCATAAGGTAATTAACTACACATATTAAAGCAATGAACAAGTCATTCAAATATGAAATCCTACCAGTATGATCATGTTCTATTGATATCTTTTACTTAAAATTTCTTCAAACACATATTGGTATATCAGAGACATTTTGATATATCATAGACATACCAATATGAGCATGTTTTACTTGGAATTCTTTCGATCAATGTTGTAACCAACAAGTGTGGTAAGGAAATTAACAACTGTCATAAGGTAATTGACTACACACACTAAGGCAATGAATAATTTATTCAAATATGAAATTACACCAGTATGAGCTTGTTTCATCGGTATCTTTTACTTAAAATTCTTTCAAACACATATCGGTATATCAAAGACATACTGTTGTGACATGTATATTTTCTCTATCCAGTTTTTCGCATGTTACCCATAGTTCTTCTTTTATCAAATGATTCTTATGTAGGAACTTCGTCAGTGATGAAGGTGTCGGTGATCTTTAGATGCCATAATTCAAATCCTAAAGAGATTCATACCTCTATTTATATTTTTTATATTTTAAGATTTGTAATTATGATGAATAATCACTACTTGTAATTAATTATATATAAGAGTTGATGTAACGTTATCCCCAACATTACCAAACACATGGAACATAAGACAAGAAACACTGTTATGATAACTAAAATTTAACAAATCCAATATAAGTAGTTATCATAACACAAGGATTCTGTAAAAGTTTAAGAAAATCGAGATCTCGAGAAACTCTTTTTAAAAAGCTATTTGAGCTCAAACTATAATTTAAACTAAAGTATACAAGATTACAGAAGCATAGGAACCCCAAAATAGTCTTAGAAAAAGCAAATGAAACAATCTAGAAAATTTTAGATGTTGTACAGTGCCACGGTGGACTGCATAGAGGGACTGTGTCCCTCTCTATGCATTAAGCCACAGTGTGCTTGTCAATACAATGTGGCGCATGTTTGCTATCATGACAGCACTCTAGGGCCAACTTTCAAAGTGTGCCAATTTATCTTTCAATTTGACCGATTCAAGTATCCACACATAGCTCTTTGAGCCATCTAGCTATTAGCACCGATCTCACACCCAAATATTAATCCATTTGAAAGTTAGACACCCAAATATAAAATAGTCCATTTTCTTTCCAAAACAACTAGTAAGTTGCCTAAACTTGCATGCCAAGTGTCAATAATCATGGAACCACTTGAACTAACTCAAATGGACCACAAACAACCTAATTGTGCAGTTAATCACAACAATATTATCTCATGCAAGATTTGGCCATTAAAACCCAATTTCAACAAAATTTTAAAGGTTAAACATAATTAACAATAATCATTATTTTGGCCATCTAAACACACAACCAATACAAAAACAATACTTACATTAGTATTTCGACCTCTAACAGCCCATTACATCACAATTACAACAATCCAAGTCAAGATACCCCTAATTTATAATAGAATTCATGCAAGTGTTCTCAAAATAACATATTTTCCTAAGTTGGCATATGCATAATTAATTCGTTACAAAACCAAGAGAGAAAAAAAGGACTATATAAACACGAGTCCCCTTAATGCTTAGAAGCACCTACCTTCCCTTTGCTCCTATCTAAGCCTTTACGTGAAATATGTAACCACAGGGTGAGTTAAGGACTTAATAACTAAAAAGTCTAATCAAACTACTCGTGTGTGAAAACAAATAGTGAGTATGTGAAGCGGCACATAAAACACATAGGTTACACATACATTTATCTATTTATAAAATGATATGTATGATCACCACACCATCTTATACTTTTCTTCTATCTTTTGACTGAATCCCTAGGCTGACAACTCAAGAGGACCGAGTCTATATAACTGGACTGACCTACAACTCCGACAAAGAGCAACTTTGCCCATTATAGACTACAGATTCTCCCTATTCATGAATACTTGGGTGTCGATGCCTAATTTATCACACATAGTACTGAAACTTCCAAACAATATAAACTGTGCACCAAAGCCTCTAAAGTGCCAATATACCATATAAGTTTCCAAACAATGTTCCCAACACCACATTAAGGTGAACTCCCACCCTCTCAAAATAATCATGCCAAATATATGCTCAATAATTTCCACATATAACCATAACATGTAATTTCAACTAAAAATGATCACTTCCACTTAAATCATACAATCTCATAAATAATTATACTTGAATATAAGGTTTAATCTTTCAAATCCACAATGTTCAAAATACAATTTCATTCCACTTCACGTAAAGTTTTAAATAATAATTATTTTATATTAATACTAGACTAATACCAAATAAGAGCATTAGCTTTAAAAATAACCACATAACCATCCAAACACCAAATAGAGAGTTCAGACAATTTGATTACCTCAACTCTTTTGTCATTAAAAAGGGTTATCATGGTCAAAAAATGGCCTCACACGTGTCCACTAGCGTAACAATGCATGGTCAATATTTAATTTATAAGATTAAGCATTTAATCATTAATCCACATACTAATTAACCGCTTTTTAACATAATTTTGGGTACCCATTATACCCAAAACCTTAATTTAACTCAATTAACTCTCCTAACACACTCTATCAATTCCATTTAACACCCAAACACTTAAATAACAACACTACATTACCCACATTGCTCTTAATCTTTTAATTTCTACTTAGGGTTCGTTCAAACCCTATCTAAAAACTTCAAATCACGATAAAATCTATAAACCTAGGGTTAGATGCTTGATTTAACCCCCTATGACCTTAACTAAGCCAATAAGTTTGATTATAACCTGAGGAAAATGAAAATCAAGCCCTACCTCACCCTAAATCTTCATAAATTCATAAAAAAGGAGAGGGAGAGATGTAGGAAGCTTACCCAATAATGAATCTTGCTCCAAATGCTTCGAAATGGCTCGCAATGTCAAGCCCTAACAGCCTTAAGTCACTTACCATCGCCCTCTTGCATTTCCTCTTTCCCTCTTCTGGTTTTTGATCCAGTTCGCAAATCTAATAAGTGCAAATTTTGCTTGTCCACCACGGCGCATAGCACAAAGATGCTCGATACATTTTAAGCCTCTCTCCGTACCACCACCAGCTTGAATTCCAACCCAACCCTCTTCTAAGACTGTCTAATGATCCAATAACTATATTAGTCTTATTAAAATATTATTAATTAAAAATTCACTTGAATTTTACCAATCTACCCTTCTAAACACTTGGAATTTCTAAGATTTAAAATCTAGGATGTTACAGTTGATCCTTTAGTTCAAGTCCTGGAGAGATTCACCTCCGGCGATAGAAGTGTCTGTGATCTTCAGCTTCACTACATGAGTCATCCATTTTCTTAATCTATGTTCATCTGTTTTCTTTCAATGAGGGGCAAAATTATCATTTGGTTATGAAATTTAATCTCAAATCAATGTCCCTCCAGCCTTGCAGTGAAAGTATTTTGAGATTTTTTTTTTAATATGTACAGTCAAAGGGTCTTCAATGAAATTTTTCCTTAAATCAATTTATATAGATTTGATAGTTTTTAAAATTATAAATGCTACTTCATTAATCTATGTCATTTAAATTTGGTCTAAATGATTTGGATTGGCCGTGGAGACAATCAAAAGAAACAAAGTCAAAGAGAAACAAGTTGGGGTCACATGGAATCAAACAAGAGTACTGGCCTGTACTGTGCCTATTTAACGCAGACAGCTTCAGAAATTTTACGGTGAAACCAATAAAAACGATGCAGAGGGGACAAGGCTTCAGAATGTGAAGGCGACAAGACATTCAAAACCTTTGACAGGTCCGCCTCACTTTCAATATCACAATTCACATCGGTAATTCACATAGGTTGAACTTATTTAAGTTAAAATCAATTTAAGTTAAATTTATTTAAATAAAAATTAAAATATTTTATCTTACATAAAAAGCTGATATAGTTAAATTCAACTCTAACACCATTCGGCTTGGGGCTTACTTTGCTTAGCTCAAATATCCATAACTTAAAAAAAAAATTATCTATTTTTTTAATCAATTTCAATTTTTAAGTAATTCTATTAAATATAAAATATTATTTTGACTTTAAAAGGATAAAAGAAAAAATAACAACTTATCAACTTTATACTTAAATAACTCTTTTATTGTTTTGTTGTATTATGTGTTATTTATTTATAAATGCTTCTTTTACTTGTAAATCAATGTTTTAATTGTTTAAATATTACTATTATCATGGTTATATATAAATATTTTATATATTTTAATTAAATTATATTATTTTAATTATGATTAAGTTAATCTCAATTCATTCATGGTTAGACTACTAACTTAAAATTATTGCCCTAATTGGTTCAAAACTTTTAATAACTTTTGAGTAATAAACTGTACTTTTTTTAAGAATATGAAAAAAAATCGTCATTATTTTATATAAAACAAAATCATTTAATGATGAGTAAAATACTATTTTTTTTCTAGAATTATCTTTTTTTAACTTTTTATATTATCTAACCCCTACATACAAGAAAAATTTACTTTAATTTATCCTTAATTTTTAAATAATCAAATAATTATTTGAGAATATTATTTTATTTATTATATTAATCTAATAATATAGCCAAGAATTTGTACATGCCTGAATTTTATTTTTAAAATTTTTTCAAATATAATTGTTTACTTTAAAATTAATCATTTTATTTTATAAAAAATATTTTTTTAGATACTTAAATGATGTATAGAACTTAAAAAAATTTTAAAAAATGTGGGTCTTAAATTATAAAAATTAATATTAAAATATATATTAAATATTATTTTAAGATATTTTATTAATTAAAATAGAAAAATATCAATATTTTTTTATTTTTTAGAAAATAACTATAATAATGCACTTAAATATATGATATTTTAGTATAAAATGATATAAATTTAAAGAGTTAATTAATATTTATTATATTTTATATATTTTATAAAAATATAATTTTTTTATTTGGATATTCAAGGTTCAAATTTTTTATGGCCTATTCGGGCTTATCCTAATAGGTCCAAACATTAAAAAATATTATTTTATCAAGTTTGACTCTAAATTTTTCCTGACAAATTTGAGATGATCTATTGGACTTAATCCAAACAACGCTCTAGTCACAATGATATCTCCCTACTACTGCCGCTTGTTGGATATGTTTCAGTCCACGAAAAGTAATACTACATTAATCCCAAAATATGAAACAATTTTGAAAGGATTTGTTTGGTTTTGTTGATGATATTTTTTTTAAATATTACTCTTTAAATGAGAAAAGAATTAAAAAGATATTATAGTATAATGAGTAAGTATGTATTAATATTTTTAAAAGTTTATAATTTTATTTTAAAAAAATATATTTATAAAATATGATTATTATATTTTATTGGTACGTATTATCTAATATTTAATTGTCTTATGAGTTGGTGCAGATGAAGTATTATTATCACACCAAACTGTCACGTTCATTTTCATACACCTACCTAACTCTTCTTGTCACAGGGATAGGAATCTGATACACACGCCACACAATAACCCACACGTACAACGTTTTTTTAACCACATGGGGTCAGATTCATGGCAAAATATCGTGACACAGTGATTTGAAAATAATTTTAAATAAAAAAAAAACTATAATACTTCTACTTTTCTGTTTTAATTAAAAAAGTAATTATTTATTAATTAATAAATAACAATTCACACTTAATAAGAAGCTATTCGTTAATTGATAAGTTTAAAAATTTAAAAAATTTGGTTGTGTGGAAAGATGAGTATAGATCATATTTTAATAAATAGTCATTCGTTAATTAATAATTACTTATCCATATTTAACAAAAAGTCATTCACTAATTTACAATTTCAAGAATTTAAAAAAGTATGGTGGTGAGAAGGAACAAATATAGATCATATTTTAACAAGTAGTCATTTATTAATCAACAAGTATGCATTTATATTTAACAAAAAATCATTAGCTAATTGACAAATTTTTTTTTAAAAAAAGAATATTATAGTCTTTTCTCATTTAAAATTATTTTTCAATTAGTCCATTAATCTTGCAATAATATTTCAAAATCCATTGTTTTAAAAATCAGACAGTTGAATTAGTTGAACCTTTGATTGAAACCATTAACGACTCGATTTGAACCAAAAAATTATTTTTATAATTTAGCTAAATTGAATTAGAGTTAAACCACTATTAAGATGAGAACTAGAGATGAACCAGAAATCAGAGCGATTTTAAGAAAATCAAATAATTTTAAACACAATATTAAAAAAGCTTAAAAATTTTTAAAAACAAGAAAAAATCAAAAATTAGATCCCTACTAAAAGTCAACTTTATTTTTGGATAATTCACATGTATAAAATATAATTTAAAATTATTTTTTATAAAGATATTGATGGTTATAAATGCAAATACATATACTTTTAGATCTACTCATATTTAATTTAATTAAAATTTACCTATATTTGATAAGTTATAAAATTATAATTATGATATGGTTAATTTACTATCTTGTCATGTCCTTTTATTAACAACTAGACATATTACAAATATGTTTCTTATATTTATTTTATATATACATTTAATATTATTTTTATTTAATTATTACATTACCGATCTAACTGTTTATCTAACTAGTTAGACTACTAAAACTGAAAACTACTAACTTTTTTAGTTTAATATTCCATCCAGCTTTTAAAACATTATTAAAATTTTTTATCTTTGTTTGATATTAAATATTTTCAACAATCCTTGATATTTTCTTTTGATTCTTTATTCTATTGTCGAAAGAGGCTGGATTGCAAGGATGCAAGTAGGTGTAACTAATTAACTAAATGATCATTGGCTACTGCTATAACCTTTTGAGGCTTCTAGTGTTTCAAAAATTAGATTTGACTTGAAGGTTTAGCTGGTTGGATGGAGAACTAATCCTTAATTCTATTCGGCACATGACCACAAATCAGATTATTATCACAAAATCAGTCAAAAACCAGCTTAATCAATTAACTCTGGACCTGTTTTGGCATGAACTTAAATAGCTTGATATCCCAAAATATTAAAACTGATAATTCAAACCAACCTAAACTTGTTTGAAAAAAGTTAAAGTCGGATTTAGTTATATAAACTTTTTTAGGAGAGTATGATACTTTAAACCCTATCCGAATAAACTCAACTTGAATTAAGCCCGACTGCTAAAATTCTCAATTTTATGTGTATATAAAGTTGGTAGTTTTTACCAAAACTGACAAACTAGCCCGAATCAAGTCAAAAAAGATTAGGGCCAAATTTAATTATATGAGCTTTTTTAAGAGGGTAGAATATTTTAAATCCAATTTAAATAAACCCAACCTGCCCAAATTACCCGGCTCTACAAAATATAGTGTTTTGGAAGAAAAAAGATTTTATTAATAAATTTGCTTCCCTCTCTCTTTCTAAGGATGAATATTTATGAAAGTTTATAAAGCATTTAAAATTATAAACTATATTTAAGAAATTTTATTAGTATGTACTCCCTCCGAATTATAATATAAGGTATTTTTTAAAAGTCTTATTTAATCTCAAATATAAAACATTGGATAAGTATTATATGTTTTTTTACAATTATACTATATCCTTATTTTATTACATTCTACTCAAGTAATTAATCAATGTATTTTGAACAAGTCAAACATTATATTTATTCTGTCTAAGAGTACAATTAAAAAAATGTAAAAAAAAATTTAAAATAAATTAATTGACAATAACTTACAAGCATAATTTAATAAAAAAATTCAATATAAATTAGAATGAAGGGAACATTACAAGTTCAGCACTGATCATTGTGAAAAAAGGTAAAGCGTGCACCGCACCGCATCCGAGTTGGCATCACATGCACTTGTTCTTTTTTGGATAGAGGCACTATCTTTGTTTTCGTTTTTGGTTTTTTGTTTTTATCTTTTTTGTTTTATATTTAATTTAATGCTTTATTTTGCTTGGTATTTTTGCGATTTATTTTAAAAAAAAATTTAATTCAGTTATTATAATAAGCCTCCTAAATATGTCTAATGAAATGTCATTTTCTAGACATGATGAATGTGGGCTCCTGAGTCTTGAGTATTAAATAAGTTTAGAGTAATTTTAAAAAGAATATGATGAGCTGTTTTTTTTTTTTTTGCCAAATTGAAAAAAATGAAAACGTCTCACCATTTTGCCTTCCATTTTAATTTGTCCATAAACCTTAATTTTACAATAAATTTTTTAATAATCATAAACTACTAGTAACATTTTATTTAATTTTTCTTATATACTAATGAAATGATATTTCATACAATAATTTTATAAAATGTTACTTCTAACGTAATATTTAAAATATGAAATTAAAAACATTCTAAATTAATCATAATTAGTCTAATCATGGTCTAACCATTAATTCTTAATCTAATATCACAATTGATTTAATAACCGGTCCAATTTTTTAAACTGCACGGCTATTTCTGTGAGAGTTTGGCTTTAAATCTCTAAAAAACATATTCTATATTCATACAAATTGAAACCCAATACTTCACACTTAAATAGCTATAACCCTTTTATTAAAAGCAACGTTGATTAGTTCTCTTCTTTATAATCGATGAATGATGAAGTTTTAGCAACTTATAAATTATAAAATTTACCACCCCTTGTCCTTGATGTAGGTAACTATGTCACACATACTTAAAAAATGGAGTTAAATGTTTGTTAAATTCAATTCGTTAAAACTTCCAGCATTTTCACCACAACCTTTATTATTAATTACGGTAAATTTCTAAATATTTTTAAATACATTTTATATTGGCATTAGCGTACAAAGATTAAGACCTTTGAACGACCTACGCACCCGTCTTCCACCAAATTGACGTTTGGTCGCTGTGGGATCATTGTAATCTTTCATAGATCTTCTATGAATTATTCGACGGTCATTACTGCTTATTAGTTTCACGTTTTACTCATTATAAAAGCCAACAATAAATTTTTATTTTGTCTCCAACTCCAATAGACAATGCTATGGATACAGAATATAATACTTGACTTTTTTCTGTCTCTATGTAGCCCCATGTGTTCCATGTTGGCATATATGTTTAATGAAATAAGTCATTTATTTATGAATTAATATTCAATTTGAACATAAATTATAAATCTATGAGCAATTTAAATCTCAAACTTTGAAAAGATATATTCTGAATTTTAAGCAATTAAAATTAAAATAATTTCGTTCTTACCATTACAATTCAACAAATGTCCTTCACTTTTTAAAAAATTGAGACTTAATGTATGATTTTTACCAAATTTTACTCTCTCTCTCTACTCTCATTTGATAAAAATTACATATTAGGTCTCATTTTGATAGACATTTGTTTAAATTTAATGGTGAGATGAAATTTTCTTAATTTTAATTATTTATGGTTCAAAATATATTTTTAAAAAGTTTAGGGATCAAATTGCTTTTGAACCTATAGTTTAGGGTTCAAATTACATATTAATCCTTTATTTATTATCTATAATTAATATAATTTTTCATATGAATTTTATATTGTATATTGATCATAAAGACATAAACTCCAGCAAAAATTATAGAAATGTTGCTATTTTTTCTTTTTTGGTAAAGAGAAATGTCGTTATATTTGATTGTGCTTTATTTTACTGTAAAGTTTATACATTTCTGGCTTCTATTTGGTTAAATTATTTTATGTGTTTTTTATACTTTAAAAGAAACTTTTTGAAAAGTTGGACGTCTTGAAAAAGATACTTTTCAAAAGTTATTGTGGGGTCATATTAAAAAAAAAGTTAAGAACAAGTGATTGTGGTGGAAAGAAGTGCCGAAGGGATATTGCGGATTTCTGTGATTTTTGATAGGCTAGTTTGCCTTTTTTTTTTTTTTTTTTTTTTCCAATCCTTACATCTATCTCTTTATTGAAGCTAATTCTGCTGAGAAAATGATCAGATGCTTAATATAAATATCTCTCTCAGTAAAAATCTGACTAGTTTACCTCTTTTAATTTAGCGTTCATTTACAATTTTTTTAATTCAAAAACTAAATACATGAAATATTCATAAAAATGAGAAAAAATAATATCATGAATATAATTAACAAGAAATTAATTCTATATAAAATCATATTTTTGTCACGTTCTAAAAATGCATAATTAATTGAATTGAATTTTTTTTTATTCTCTCCATTAGAGCTTTTAAAATCAAATGTTAGCTTTGTCTTGTCAATAAAGATCCAAAAATTCGATCACAGTACAAAGTATTGGACATACTTTCCAGGGATAACTATATAATAAGGGATCCAATGTAATCACATTTAAGTGGACTGTAAAAATTGTAACTGTTTAGAAATAAATGCACACACATATATTAAAAATTACGGTTTGAGAGGATACACTTACCTTCAAATCAAAATAATATGACAAATTTCTTTCTCCTTCATTTATCAAGTCTTGTTCAATTCTAATGATCAATTAAAAACTATAGTTGTTCGAGTCTTGATGATTAATAAGAAAGAGTCATTGCCAGAAGTTTAGGAATTCTAATGGAGGTTGGAGAAAGAAAGACGGCAAGACGCTTTGTTATTTAGAAGTATGAAAGCTAGACAACAAAATATTGAATTAATAATAATTAAGTTCTTGAAAAGTTTTTCTTTTAAAAAAAGTGAGTTGAAAATATTAATTTAAATAATTATAAATTCAAGAATTTTAATTATAGATAAAACATTAAAGTTTCATATTGTGTGGGTTTGTAATTGTCTAAACTGATATTTACAACGTATTTTTTTAAAAAAATTATTAATTATTAATTCAATATTTTAAGATTTAGTTGTCATTTTTGTTTAAATGAAATGTACTACAGTCCATTCAACTTTAACTTCTTTCTGGGATGTCGTTCTAATGAAATGATTGCAATTTTTATAATTCATTAAGATGAATATTTCTGACTTTTGGTTATTTTTCGATTTGTTTAATGACGACTCTTACATATTAAATGTCTTTGTCCATAAATATTTTAAAAATTAGGTGTATCCAATAATTTTGTTTCCAAAAACTGCTTACATTTTTATTTGTTTAAAAAAAATAAATGATTTTCAAAGAGCAATTATACACATAAGGATATAAATAAATGCTCTTATGAGATATGGTCTAATTTCTCACTAATTAAACTGACATTTGCTGGTTGATTATGTGATTTTTCATCATTCTTGTTTAAAGCAATAAAAATTACAAAATTACAAATTTTATTTTTTTTCCATCAATTTCTGTAAGTTTTTAGATTCTTTTTTATTATTCTTTTGATTTTATGAAATTTTTGATATTTTTAAATAACTTTCTAATCAATTAACAATCAAATTTAATAGTAGGAGAAATTGCCACAATTTTAAATATTTACCATTGAAAATAAACCAAAAACAAGTTTAAAATATCAGATACTTCTAAATTTATAGTTTAAGGTAAGGATGATCAAAGGTATGTGATGTGAAACAATAAAGAGGAGAGGGGAAGGGAGAGAAGGGAGAAGGAAGGAAGAAGAAAAAACTATAGAACTCTTATTTAAATGCCAAAACTGAATACAAATAAAGAACCCTATGGTTATTTATAAAGTTTTGGAAATAATAAAAAAATAGTAAATCTAAATTTAAATCAAATTATAATTTAAAAGATGACGATAAAGTATTTAACTAGTTTAGATGTCTTATTTTATTTGAGATAATACTTAAAGATAAAATACATCTAAAATATAAAAGAAATAATAACAATCCCTAGATACTAAATCAAATCTTAATAAGCCCTAAATCAAATATTAATGAATCCTAAATCAAATCAAATATAATTTTCATCATTTTCTCCCAGTTGAAAGAACTCTCCACCGAAGAGGTAAATAGTTGGTAGTTGTTGAACAAAGCAAAGTCAATGGTGTGGAACTCCTCTGTAATGATTCATGTGACATCTAAATCTGAATGGCCCTTTCATTGGACAAGGTATTGTTGGACAGGACCAGCTTGAGTGACAATTGATTGTTCATTCATAATAGTATCAATGGTGTCGGTAAGTGGCATAACAATAAGCAATAATGGAATTGGGGTATGGTGGGGATGTGTACCTACAAAGTCACCAGAGAGCTAAAAGGGTAGCTTAAAAGTAATCTTGTAAGGAACAAAATTCTCAACATTAAATACTAGACTAACAAACATATTTGGAAGTAAATCAAACAAATAAGCATTAGACCCTAGTTTTTTTACAACACGAAAAGAGCTGGAAGGGCTAGCATGTAACTTTTTGAGTGAATTTCTCAAGAAGTGCTATGGATATATGTGAGCCATATCGTAGGCTCCAACATTAAATTCTTGGGCATGACAGTGTGCGTTGGTAACTAATTTATATGCATCATTACTCATTACTAATTTATGCTTAATCTCAGCATGAAGGTTATGAAGGCAATGGACAAAAGCTTCAGCTAAATCAAATGTACTGGTTGTAAGAGGGATAGGTATGAGGTCAATAGGCTATTTGGGGTTATACTCTTGAACAAATGGACTCTTACCAGTGGAATGATTGACTGAATTATTATAGGCAAACTCTACAACCAGCAATACCAAATCCCAATTTCTCAGTTTATCACCGACTAGACTCTTGAGTAGGTCACTTAAACTACCATTAATGACTTTGATTTGACCATCAGTTTGAAGATAAAAGGTAGAGGAGAACTTTAATTGGGTACTAAAGAGCTTCCAAAGGGTCTTCCAAAAAATAACTAACAAATATGATATCTCTATCCAAAACAATAAAAGTAGGTAACCCGTGAAGACGGACAATGTACGAAAAAATAGCTTAGTAAGATAGAAGACATCAATGGTCTTGCTGTATGGTATGACGTAATTGATTTTTGAGATCAATCATTGACGATAGAACTGAATCATGCCCTTGGACTATCTTAGGCAAACCTAATACAAAGTCTATACTAATATTCTTCTAGGGTGCCTCAAGAATTGGTAATGGCATATACCACCCTATTTTTTTTTGGGTTTGCCTTAACAGGATGGCATATGGGATATTAAGCTAGGATCTTTACAACGCCTCGCTCAAGAGAGGGCTAATAAAACCTATCCTCTACTAAGGTTATCATTTTTTGAATACAAAATGTCCAACTAACCTGCCAGTATGTAATTTCTGGATGAGAAAATCAGACATCGAAGTGAGAGGGATGCACAGTCTAGAGCCTTAAAATAAGTACCCATCAAGGACTAAGAAGTCTATATGTTCACAATGATGGCCATCATTAACTTCTCGATATATGAGTCCAAAGTTAGGATAGGAGGTGTAATCATCCTTTAGTCTCTCAAATCCTATAGCACTAATGGTTAATGTGTTTAGAAGATGGATTTGCCTGCTTAAGGCATTAGCTACCTTGTTCTCAACTCCAACTTGATGCTTTACAACAAAAGTGAATTCTTGCATAAATTCAACCTACTTAGCATGTTTAGCATTCAAATGCCTTTAAGAGCTTAAGAATTTAAGTGCTTGGTGGTCTGAATATAGAATAAATTGTTGAGGTAGGAGATAGTACTTCCAAGTTCAAATGAACGGATAATAGCATAGAATTCCTTATCATATATTGAGTACCTTTGCTTTGCCTTATTGAATTTTCACTAAAGAATGCCACTAGGTGTAGGGGTGAGCAAAACTCGATTTTTTCTTAGAAAAATTTTAGTTTAAATGGTTCGATTTGATTTGAAAATTGCAAAACCGAATAAATTGAATTAACCAAAATTAATTATCTATATTTATAAATATTATAATTGATTTATATTATTAAGGATTGTTTTTATTTTTATTAATATTTTTTAGAAATACTAGTATTATATTTGATTCCTTTATTTTGATATGTTTTTCTATGTTGTCCAGTGTCCACGTTATTGTTTTTAGAGATCTATTTTGTTTTCCTCACTATTTATATTTGTCATGTTAATTTTATAATTGTTTGAGGTTCCAAGAATTAGTTAAGGGCATCTGGTGTTTTAAATTATTCTTAATTAGTATGATGTTCTTTTTTGGAGACAAGCCCAATTTGTTGACAAAAAAGGCCCAGTGTGTTGACAAAAAGGCCCAATAACTGAAATAAGTAACCGAACCGAACCATTAAAATTTGGTTTGGTTTTAGTTCGGTTTTTTCAAACTTCAGTTTGGTTCGATTCAAAAAATTGTTAAATTTTGGTTTGTCGGTTTTCTTTAATCACAACTGAACTGAACCGAATTAACTGATGCTCTCCCCTAACTAGGTGGCCTTCTTGGATAAGAACACCTCTAATTCCTACACCTAAGGCATCATATGCAACCTCAAGGTACTTGTGAAAATTGGGCATTGCAAGAATGGGGGAACCCAATAACTTTTCTTTAATGATTTAGAAAGCCTTGGATGCTGTGAAAGTCCAACTAAATGCTTCTTTCTTTAGGCAATCATTTATGGGTGTCATAATGGTACTAAAGTCTCATATAAAGTATCTATAGAAGGATGCTAGACTATGAAAGCGTCATCTTTCATAGAGGGTCCTTGATTCAAACCATTCTCGGATGGCCTTGACCTTATCTAGATCAGTGAATAGGCCATATTTGGAAATAATGAATCCAAGAAAAGTGAATTGGTCTTATAGGAAGGAACATTTAAAGAGGTTAACATGGAATTGTTCCTCATGAAGAATAAAGAGGACCTGTTGGAGGTGGACCAAGTGGTCATCCCTATATTTGCTAAATATCAGCATGTCATCAAAGTATACAACTAAGAATTTTTCCAAGTAAGATCAAAGTATGTGGGTTATGACTCTCATAAAGGTGCTGGGGGTGTTTATTAAGTCAAAAGGCACAACTAACCATTCATATAATCCATCTTAGGTCTTGAATGCAGTTTTCCACTTATCCCCAAGCCTAATCTAAATTTAATGATACCCACTTTGAAGATCAATTTTGAAAAACTAAGTAGACCCAAAAACTAAGTCTAGTATGTTGTCAACCCTAAGGATTGGAAATCAGTACTTAAAAACTATCTTATTAATGGCTTGACTATCCACACACATCCTTTAAGAATCATCTTTCTTTAGGGTTAAGAGGGCAGGTACACCATAGGGGCTAAGACTATGCTGGATGTAGCCTTTCTTGAGTAATCTGTTAACTTATCGATTTAACTCATCTCTATCTTTTGGGTTCATCTTGTAATGTGGTAAGTTAGGAAGTTGTACTTTGGGAAGTAAGTCTTTCGCATGTTGAATATCCCTCATGAGTGGCAATTTTAAAGGTAATTCCTCAAGCTCCACATCTTTAAACTCGTCCATCAACTAAGATACTTTGATAGGTGTGGGAGTTAGTATGGGTTGGGTGATGACTTTTGAAACAACCATAAGAGTAAAGTTAGGCTCCTTGCTTTCTTAAGCAAAATGCTTCTTTATTAGCAAGTGAAGGTTATGACATTCTGATTGTAAACCCTTAGAGTTAAAAGAACTCTTACCTCTGGTTTCTAGTTGGCAAGGCATAAAAAAATAATATTATCATCATGCTTAAATGTATGGGTATTTTCTTAGCCATGAATTGTGACATCATACTCATAGATCCAAGGTCATCCCAATAAGATGTGCAACACGTCCATGGGAACAACAACATATAGAATTTCCTCTTGATAGTCGCCTAAACAAAGGGAACTTGCCATTGTTGCTTTTTATGGTCAAGGAAGTGTTATCAATCCAAGTGGCACAAAAAAGTTTAGGAAGAGGCTCTATATTAAGTCCAAGTTGAGCAATGCCATGACTAGATATCACATTCCACTCATTCCTACTATCTATGACTAACTTGCATGACTTATCACTACATTTTATGAATGTGTGGAAGATATTATTCCTTTTTCATGAACCATTAAGTGATAGAATAGCTAATAGACATTGCATTACCTTAAGATGACCTAAGGAACTTCATCCACAATAATTTTTTCATCCATATTAAGGGGCTCTTAATTGGGTCTACTGCAATATCGAGTGTGCACTTAGCTAATACACCTTTTTCTTGAAATTCAAAGAGTAAGGCACGGGGTACCTAGATGCTATATGGCCCTTAAAGTGACATTTGAAACACTCAATTATAGAGCGACTAGGACAAGAAGTGGACCCTATCCACATCAGAGGGGCTCTCAATAGGGTCTACTATAATATCATGTGTGCACTCAACTAATACACCTTCTTCTTGACATTCGAGGAATAAAGCACATTAAAGGTACCTAAATGGTATATGGCTCTTAGAGTGACACTTGAAACACTCAATTACAAAGCTACTAAGATAAGAAGTAAACCCTAAGGACTCACTATGTCATGACATATTTAGCCCAATGAATTAGGAAGTTGACTATTGAGGTGTAGGGTTACTCACAAGGCTACAATTATAGCGCGGATCCATACTTGAGAAATTGGTACATCTTGTAGATGGGTGTCAAGACAAATTATCTATATCTATAGATTTATGGTATGCTTCCTTCAAGGGTATCTGGATAGTTTATCTTAAATTCACATTGTATGTTCGGTTTAAGGCTATTGACGAACCTTTCAATAGTTATCTAATAAGGCTCAAACATTTTGTTCCTAATAAGGAGGTCATCATATCGAGACATGTATTTAGATACTGCAGAGGTTTGCCTAAGGTTAAGTAGCTAATTATATAGCTTGCTCTTATAGCTAGATGGCATATACTTCTCTTATAGTTTTAGTTTCATCTCAACCCATGTATTTACAAGAGGTTGACCTAAACGCTCTAAATTCTATTGGACTTTCTGCAAATATTTCCTATCAGATCCTATAAACTTCATTTTTGTGAAACAAACATGTTGCATGTCACTCATCTTGTACCAATCAAAGTAGTCATCTATAGTAGCTAACCAATCTATGAAGTCGCTTGGATTTAGCCTACCATCAAACTCGAGTGCTTCTACCTTAAACCCTTTCATGGCATCATCATGGTAATTATGTCGAAAAGACTCTCAATTATGTCAAGGGGTTGATGCTCGATTCCTTAAGAAATACCTATTCTTAGATGGTGACTCATATTGTTCATGCCTATTTTGTTCATCCTAAGGCACTTCTACTTCCTTAAAAGGTTGGGGATTGGTCACAAGATAAGGTAGTCTAGTATTGGGATTGTTGAGATCTGTGAAAGATTGATAAGTGATCATAACCACGAGCCTTGTATCAACATTCCTAGTATGTGTCTTATCCCTATCATTAGGGTTGTACATTAATCCTTTTACATACTTTCTAGTCACTTGTCTTTTTAGTTCTTGAAAGGCATCCCATAATTCTTAATTTTTGCATTCAGAGTCATGCTAAAATGCCACAAGATTTCAATCTATTCCATTAAGTCTTTTAGCAAAGTCATCAAATGTCTTGGTAAGGTCCTTAATAAAAATTTGATAGGTGTGTTTGTCTAGGTCCATTTGGGATTCAAGAACGTCGAGTCATGGTTTAATGGAATTAAGCTCTTGTTCAAAGAAGGATTGATTATTGTAAAGGTCCTGAATGGTCATGCAAGAGTAAGAGTAGACTAATGTGCAACTTTAGGGTGGTTCTATCCTAAAGGATAAAAGCCCCTAAGTTGCCTTTACCAAAAGGTAAAAACCTTTTTTAACAAGTCTAATACTTTTTTAAAAAATTGATAATAAATGGCTAGTTATAAGCTAGAAAGAAACAAAACAGAGAAGCAATTAGTTCCAGTGGGGTTTGCTCCCACTTCTATCATGACAACAAGTCTAATATTACGGGAACTTAAAAGCTCCTCAAGAATCACACTTATTAAATAAATAACAATTTGAGTAAAGTCTTCACTGTGATCTTAAAGGGTTTAAAATCCCTTCAGGAAAACCATCACAAACTTTAACTAACTTAGGGTAAAAGTTAGCTTGGGTATAAGGCCAAATGTGTGTGAGGACTATCTATGATCTTAAAATGCAGAGTAAGTGTAAATCAATAAAGAATAATGAAAATATAAATTAAATAAATGAAGAAAAAAATAAGAAAAAAGAAATTGCACACATATGTAACTTCTCTCTCTCTCTCTGCTCTTTTTTTATTTTTTATTTTTTGCTCTAAATAAATTTGAGACTACAAAATAAACAAATAAAAAATGCTCAAAATAAATAAAATATTCAAATTAAAGCTTCAAAAATTCTAAAAGTCACAAGAAATAAATAAATAGTTAATTGGATCTTACTAGCACGACTTAAGGAAGCCAAAAAATAAGAATATTTATCCCCAATAACCTTGCGAGATGATTTGCAGCTTTAGAAGGATCTAGGTTATTTTTTGGATCTCAACTACAAAAGTAACACAAGTAAGGGAGTTGGAACTAGGTTCTAGTACCAAATTGATGTGAAACAAGAAAGAGAAGAGGGGAAGAGAGAGAAGGGAGAAGGGTGGAAGAAGAGAAAGTTGTGTAACTTTTATCCAAATGCCAAAACTGAATACAATTGAAGAAACTTAGGGCTATTTTTAGAGTCCTAATAATAATAATAATAATAATAATAATAATAATAATAATAAATTTAAATCTAAATCAAATCATAATTTAAAAGATGAAAATAAAGTATCTAGCTAGTTTAGATATCTTATTGTATTTGAGATAATACTTAAAAATAAAATAATGCAAGATACTAAAACAAATAAAAATCCCTCAATACTAAATCAAAGCTTAATGAATCCTAAATCAAATCAAATATAATTTTTATCAATATGGTTTGGATTGGTTTTAGTTAAAATAAAAACCAAACCAAACTATCGGTTTGCATAAAAAATGATATTTGATCGATTTTTTTTTATTAAGGTAAGTTTGGTTCAGTTTTTAGACAACTTGGTTTATACATAAGTCAAGTTTTAATATTTTTTAATATATAAAATTATATAGTAAGGCAAAGTATAAATTTTGACTCTTTTTTTCTTTCATATATATTCCAAATTCAAATCACATTCTTGACTTTATGATTTATGAATGGAAATAAATATCATATTCAAAATAAAAATATTCAAATTTGATTATCAATAAATATCAGAATATATGCATTTGTAAGTAACATGAGTTAAATATAATTACATAACATATTGTCTTGATATTTATAATGAAAAGTAGCTCGTTTTAAATTTTTTTAAAAAATTCTATATCTCAAAATATTTAAAAAAGCATTCTTTAAATAACAATTGCCAATGATTCTAGTTAAGTTCAACATTTGATTAAAAAAAAAAGGCAAAACATGTTAAAATATGAATTCAAAATAGTAGTTATAAAAAACAAGAGTCATGATAATTAGAACTGGAAAATAAAGATAATTGGAGACCCTTGATATTCAAAAGTTGGCGTGCCCATTTGAATTTTATTTTACATATGACAAAAATATATTTAAAAAATTTAAGTATTTGTTAAATTTGACAAAAATATATCTTAAATATAGTTTGAATGTACTTTTGAAGGTTACTCAAATAAGTTCATTGTCATCAGTTGGGGTGCTAACTCCAAAATAAGACAAAATAAAAAATATATATATTATAAACAAAATTCTTATTTAAAAATATCAAACTTGTTAAAATAAAACGTTTATAAAAATGTTGAAGTTAAAATTAAAAAAAATCTAATTAATAGTCTAATATTAAAAAAAATATCATTGAAAGGTATGGTTCAAGTTTGGTTAAAGTTTCAAAAGAAAAAAAAATCAAAACTTGAACTAAACCATTCGGTTTTCAAATTTATAAAAAGAAGAATGGCATTAAAAGCCCTAAAAAGCAAGAATTTTATAGATAAGTCCTAATAGATTTTGAAATTATTCTGACGGCCTAAAGGCCTCATTTGCAATTATGTTTTTTTTTGTGAAATCACTAATTTGTCCCTCCCATAACCAACTTCTTCTTCCTCCGTTCGTCCCTCTCTCTCTTCCTCTATTCTTCCTCCTTCGTCCTTCTCTCTCTTCCTCTGTTCTTCCTCCCTCATCCTTCTCTCTCTTCCTCTTTCAACACTAATATAATAACTAAATTCATTTTCCTCCCCATCATGCTTCTTTATTCCCTTTCTTCTTCTTCCTCCTTCTTCCTTCTTTCTCTTATTTGAAGCTTTTTCATTCAACAGGTATGAGTAGGCGATTCACTTTTATCTAGATGGGTATGGAGAAGACGATCAGGTGTTCGTCCGATTACATTCCTCTCACACAAACCAACTTCTTGAAATGATCCACCATAGTGTGGAAAGAATGGATCAAGTGCTGCATCTGCCATATCAATTTTACCTAATTATAATTCACACGTCCACGTTCATTTAATGAAAATAAGTTGTTATTTATGGATTTTTTGTTATTTCTGATACATATTTTCTTGCAATTGATATAAGTGTTTTGGTGTAGATGTTGTTTATGAAATTTACGTTGTTATTTATGGAGTTTATGTTGTGCAAACTTTGCAATTAACTTGTGCAGATATTTATGTGTATCATATCAATAAACCTTATATTATAAATATATGGACATTGTGTTGTTAGCAAATGGATACTTTCATATTATATACAGACTTTTTGTTCTTCATTAACTTGAGAAACTTTTTGTTAAGCCTAGCCAACTGATAAACTAGACACACATAGACTTTCAGTGGATAATATATAAACCTTCAGTTGTGCATCGAGAATATTGTGTTGTGCATTATTTGCTTACATCTGCATTTTGTCAAGCCTAGCCTACTAATAAAGTAGAATCTTATGGATTTTTAGTTGAGAATAAATGAACCTTATATTGTGCATAATGGATATTGTATTATGCATTGTTTGCCTATTTGTGTATTTTGTTAAGCCTATCCTACTGATAAAGTAGAATCGTATGGACTTTTAGTTGAGAATATATGAATCTTAAGTTATACATAGAGGATATAGTGTTGTGCATTGTTCGCTTACATTTGCATTTTGTCAAGCCTAACCTACTGATAAAGTAGAATCTTATGGACTTTTAGTTGAGAATAAATGAACTTTATATTGTGCATAATGGATATTATGTTATGCATTTTTTTCTTATTTGTACATTTTGTTAAGCTTAACCTACTGATAAAGTAAAATCATATGAACTTTTAGTTGAAAATATATGAACCTTCAGTTATGCATAGAAGATATTATGTTGTGTATTGTTTGCTTACTTCTGCATTTTATCAAGCCTAGCCTATTGATAAAGTAAAATTTTATAGACTTTTAATTGAGAATAAATAAACCTTATATTGTGCATAGTAGATATTGTTATGCATTGTTTGCCTAGTTGTGTATTTTATTAAGCCTAGCCAACTGATAAAGTAAAATCATATGGACTTTTAGTTGAGAATATATGAACCTTATGTTATGTATAGTGGATATTGTGTTATATATTGTTTGTTTACTTGTGCATTTTGTCAAGCCCAACTTACTGATAAAGTAGAATCTTATGGACTTTTAGTTGAGAATAAATGAACATTCTATTGTGCATAGTGAATATTGTATCATGCATTATTTGCCTAACTTCAGTATTTTGTTAAGTCTAGCATAATGATAAATTGAAGTCACATGAACTTTCAGGTGAAAATATATCACAAACTTTTTTTTTCTTGCAACTGTCTTTAACTAGCCATCCTGCCAGGAGGCCACGAACAAGGAGGATAGAGTCTTTTAAGATAGGAAGATTTATCATTGTTCAAGATGTGAGAAGGCCGGACACAGTCGCAAGACATGAAAGAATCCTAACCCAGCATGAGAAGTGGTTACATTATACTTCTTTGATGTACACAAGTAACTATAATTATGTATATGAAAGCATTTTTAAATAATATTTTTTGAGTAAATGGGAATCACAAATATTTTTTGTTTGTATATATAGAAACAATTGTTAGATATTTTAGATATAGTGGCTAACTTTTTGTATATATTAGACTTGAAATATTGTATCAAATTTCATATGGGTACTTATTTTAGTACCTAGACTAATACCAACATGAAATCATTCATATATGATGTAATTGTCCTTAATATTGGAAATGCATGGACTTTCTATTGAGCATGTGTGGACATCGTCTTATGCATAATGGATGTTGTGTCGTGTATGATCTGCCTAACATCATTTAGTTATAGCCTAAGCTAGTGAAATATTAAAAATGTATAAATTTTTTATTCAACACACGTGAACATCGTATTATGTATAGTAGATATTGTGTTGTGCATGGTCTACCTAATCATTTTTGCTAAAGCCAAGGCTAGTGAAATACTTAAAATGCATGGACTTTCTATTAAAATGCGTGGACATTGTCTTATGCATAGTGGATGTTATATCGTACATGATCTATTTTGTTGTTTTGAAATAAAGGGCAAAATCATACTTTTAGTCTCAAGAAAATTGACAATAAGGGCCTTAAGGCCTGCAGAGAAATATCAGATTCATTTAGGCTCATATTGCAATAAAGTCTGTTTTTAAGGCCCTTAATGCCATTCCCCCTTTATAAAATCAAACCAAGCCTTTTTAATGATTGGTTTTATTTGGTTTTAATTGGACTGGATTAGTGTGTCAGTTTTATTAGGTTTTGCTCACTTTTAACTTAAGGGTCAAAATGTCAAATTGTCATGAGTCAAGAGGCAAAAATACCTAAAAAGTGGTCAACTAGGGGCATCTAATATCTTAAAGTGAGGAAAAGGATAAAAATATCCATAATATTACATGGATGGGTGCAAAATTGACCAAACTGTTAACTTTGACTTAATGCCGTTAACTTGGACCGTTAAATGCTGATTGTGCATGTCACATGTTAGTGTTTGCTAACGTGGACTAATAAAGGGGTAAAAATACCCACGAAGTCGTCGGCTATGAGCAATAATGCCCATTACTGTATCAAAATTAGTGCAAAAGTGACCAATCCATCCAATTCCTTAAATGTTAACTATTTACCTAATACCTAAGCAGAAGTTAACTATTTTTTCACTGATATAGACAAAAAATATTTCCAGATAAATTTTTATGGATATTGATCGATTGTCGTATGAGTACTCATAATGTTACTTTAGTAGGTGCAATAGTAACTAATCCATTAAAACCAATACTGCATGATTTCTTTCCATCATCACGTATTCTTGCCCCCTTCCTTTCTCCCTCTCTACTCATTTTTCTTGTTTGCAAAACTTGAGATTCAACATAGTGAGATAAGTTGTACAAAATCAAAGATTGAGACTGAGCACACCTAACTTAAGAACATTGTCACAACATTAAGCAATTGCATTTATAATAGGTTTAAAATTTTCAAATGCTTTTAACCATTTCTGCAAAGAAACAAGCGATTTAATTTAATATTCAATCAAAATGATATTTTCTCACATGATATTTATACAATGACCGATTAACCTCCCAAAAATTTCATTTGAGAATTTTTTTTATCCATGTCAGGGAAAAAATTATTAACTTCTATTTAAGTGTCAGTTAAACAGTCAATATTTAAGAGATTTAAAGGATGGTCACTCTTGCATCAATTTTGGTCATGTTATGAGTATTTTTGTTCTTGTCGATGACTTCGTGAGTATTTTTGCCATTTTATTAGTACACATTAGCAAAGACTGACATGTGACATGCACAATCAACATTTAATAGTCAAAATTAACGACATCAAGTCAAAGTTAATTATTTAATTATTTTTACACCCATCCATGTAACGTATTTTTATTTTTTTTCTCATTTTAAGATATTGAGTGCCTCTAGCTAACTACTTTTTGAGTACTTTAGTCTTTTTATCCAATTATCATTTTACCATCTTGCATAGTAACGTTGCTTTAATTTTCTTTTCCTTGATTCGATAGATCACGTTTCATTGTCGTTTTCGTGGTGATATTTTATTTAACAGAAGAAATCTACACAAAATCGTCCATGACATTGGGATGGTATTGTATAATCTTACTAACTGTGGTCCTAGATTTTCCTTTGTAGGGAGCAAAAACAAAAGAAGTCACCTCAATTTGCTTTTTTAAAAAATAAAAAATAAAAATGCTACGATATCAAGCCATACAGCAAAAAGGTCCCACACTATTATTAGTTAATTTGTTGAAATTTAACATGAAGAACGAAAAAGTTGCCGAACATTTTGGATCGTGTCAAGTTCTCTAAGACATTTTACATATGTATAAAGTACGAGCAGTCTATTATTTCTCTCCATGGAATAATCTCTGTTGTTGGTGGAAGCTTTTTTTTTTTTTTTTAACTATCAAATATTTTTATATTAGAAGTAATTATGTTTGGGATACTGTAGATTCGAATATTTATTTATCATATTTATATGGACTAGCTCCTTTAGCTAGATCTCAGTCACTTTGATATTTTACATGCTATTCTTGTATAATATAGGAAAATTTAATTCATAGATTTTATATTTTCCATCAATTTTGAATTAAGTTTATATGGTTTATTTTATTTTAATTAAGCCCTAATAATTTAATATGTTACATTTGTTGATCCCTAAAGCTAATCATTAGTCGAGGATCAGTTTTTCTCAGACAAAAACACTTTTAAATTTTATAGAAAAATTGATATAATACGTTTGCCCAAAAAAAAAAAGGAAATTTGATTTAACACCATGGCTTCATTTTTTATTAAATTTTTTTATAAATATTACATATGTATAAAAATCCATGAGTCCCTCAACCAAACTACATTACTTCTTAATTACATAACTTTACTTATTAATTTATTAATAGAACTTGTTAATTAGTTAACTTTATTTGTTAAACTCGTAGCTCCCTCAACTAAACTGTTGTGTAACTTTATTTGTTAATTTATTATCAGGACTTGTCAATTATTGAATTTTACTTGTTAAGTCTGTGATTCCCTCAATTGGATTACATTACTTATTGATAGCATAATTTTACTTGTATATTCAACGAGACTTGTGAATTATTTAATTTTACTTGTTAAATTTGTGACTCATCCCTCAACTGAACTGCATTACTTATTAATCACATAACTTTATTTATTAATTCTTCAACAAAATTTATTAATTACTTAACTTTACTTATTAAATTTGTGACTCCCTCGCTTGAACTGCATCACTTATTAATTACATAACTTTACTTGTTAATTACTTAGATTTACTTATTAAATTCATGACTCCCTCAACTGAATTACATTATTCATTAATCACATAAATTTATTTATTAATTATTCAATGAGACTTGTTAATTACTTATAAATTTATGACTCTACATTACTTATTAATTGCATAACTTTACTTGTTAATTCTTCAATAAAATTTGTTAATTATTTAACTTAACTTGTACTTCAACAAAATTTATTAACTACTTAACTTGTTCACTTGGGCTTTTATTTGAAACTTGGTTTGCTTTAATTAAAATACCAAGTTGACTTAGTATTTTAACAAGCGAAGTTAGAATTTTAACTATTTATATTCATATTATAAAAAGGAGCTAGATTCTCTCCCCTGCAAAGGAGAGAAGTGGAGAAATCAGCACAAATCTAGACCATTTAATTGAAGTTAAAAATTTAAATTTAATAATTTTTAAAATTATAAGTTTAATTGATCCAGATTTATAGTAAAAAAATAGTGAAAAAAAAAGAAAGTGGAGAGAAATCCAACCCTCATGACAAAAAAAGGGGTGGTCCGGGCTTTAGCTTATTCTATGTTTTTTATTGTTTTGTTTTTTTTTTTTTTTTTTGCATGACTTTACTGAAAAGGTTTGGGTGGCTTGGTGATCAATTTCATTTTGTCAAGCCAAGGAATTGTCCGATCCACCCCCCGGGGGCATTTTGGAGAATTACTAGTAGCTTTGGCAACTAGTCACCAATGCTTCATTGATGGTGGTAGAGATTCAGTGACCGAAGCCCCCAGCAACGGTGACTAAAATATTTAAAAAAATAAATAAAGGGTATTTTAATAATTTGATTTCAAAACATAATTTCCATCTTGTCCCTTGATCCCATAGTAAAATTCCAAAATCTATTGTGTGTGTAATTTGAAAATGAGTCACATCCATGGTGTTTTATTGAAATTCTCAATTAATTTTTCCTAATATAAAAATTCTAACCAACCAGACTAATAACAAACCTAATAAAAATTCTAACCAACCACACTAATGACAAATCATTACTTTGTAAACATTTTCTATTTTTGTTTTATTGATCATTAGAGATTTTACAAAATCAGATGGTTTAGCAGATTCATCGGCCTTGTATTTAAGTTTGTCAAATAATAAATATCAAGCATAAGTCATAATAACTTATATTATATTTCAAAATAAGCATGATTAATAAAGTAATTCAGAAAATTTGAAAATAACAATTCTTTATAGTAATTTTTCTTGAACCACGTGGTTCAATGGTACCAGGTTCAGCCTCAACTTTGTTATGTAGGAGAGGTTGGAGGATCGAACCTGGGGAGGCTCTCCGCAAGGGGAATAATCCGCATACTACTGCGGGGAAGCCTTTGTCTCCTGATGCTCACCGTAAGGGGTGGGGTCGCCCTGTTGTGGGGCCTGGGGGGAGAGTGTCCAGCGCCGCAAAAGACTCGGGTAGGCGGGGTGAACGGAGGGCTGTTACATTTTTCAGATGTCAAAACTTTGCAAATAATAGAAATACAAGTTATCATTCTTTCTTTGTTAACTCGCATTAGAGTAAAGTAAATTTCTTCCACTTTATGGGAGGTAAATTTCTTCTCTCATTTGAAAATTTCTTCTCCCATCTATGAAGATTAAAGTTTATGTGTGTAACTTTAAAAGTTGAAGTTAAAGTTGATTTATATAAATGACTGAGATCTTTATTTTCTCTTCATACATAAGGCTGAATTACATGGGTAAGGGTGTTGACTTTATATGAATAAAATAATAAATGATATATCATTTTTAATTATATTGTAAATGCATAAACTAAAATTGTAAATAACTAATATAGAAAAAATATTGTTGTTAAATAAAACATAATAAATTGTGATCGTGATGTTTGGAAAATAGACATTTTGATGGATGACTATTTCATTGTTGCAGAGTGGCATGAGAAATGGCTTTTTCTGCTTCTAGTTTTAAAAAAGAACTATTTTATTATTTCTACATAGGGGGACAATTTGTAAGAAAAATATTGAAGGTAAAATATAATATGATGTGGGAAGTATGAGAGTAAAAATGATGAGAAAGGGGATGACACTTGAAGAATTGAGAATAATGATATCTTCTTGTTTTGACATTCATACTAATTTTAGTGACATGAAATACACTGTAAGCTTGGATGATATGACTCTACCTTGTTGATAATGGTAGAAAGAACACCACAATCTTTCCTACGAATATGTAACATATAAACAATAATGACAAGTGATTAAATAACTTTAGTTATTGATACTTCAGGCCAAATAACTTCAACTATTGATTTTTTTTCGATCAACTTTGGCTTCACCAATTCACCAATTCAATAATGTTGTAGAACTTATTTTGCTATAAAAGAAAAAATTTGATACTATCAAACCAATATATACTACAAAGATACCATCAAACTTTACTAATAGGCCATTCCACATGTATTCATGAAAAATCTTTTTACATTTAATGATCCATCTTTTTTTTTTCTTTTCTTTCTCTTCTATTCAATTTGACAATCACTTTTGAAAGAGTCAAGCACATAAAAGTTTAGTGTTTTAGGCTCTAATGCGAAACACATCCAATGATAGTCCACAAGAGCTAGACTGAGGATGAGATCATATTTAACTATGTTATATCCTAAATATTCAGGCAAGATCTTCCTCTTGTTGTTTATTGCCTTCCAAATGATGGGATTTGTTTTCAATACTCTTTCAATTCATCACACAAGTTATCTAATATATATCTTGATTAGTTGAAGTTTTTGATGCGTTCTTTATGCAATACATGACTTTAACCATTCGCTCACTAACATTAAAATTTGAAATGAGACATAAAAGTGTACAATACAAATAAAAGTTTAAAATTTTCATTCTCTACTTTAGATTTAATCAATACTAATATCTTTTTATATAGTATTTTACAATTTTTTTTCAATCTGAAAAATGCTTTATTTTAATTATACACCTTGGTGACACCCTATCATAGGGTAATCCCATCCAAATATGAACATCTTTTACTTTAATTTCTGTTGTCTTTTTCCTAATATGAAATTGATGGGTAAGTAAATCATATAAAAATATTACATTTTGAGGTATCAAAATATTATTTTCATAATTTAAAAAATTTTATTATTATTTTTTCAATATGTAATCAAACAGACCCCTCTCGGAAGCAATATACCTTCAATAATTGAGGCGCTTGTGTCATTAAGTGAGGACCATCTTCAATAGCCAAACCTTCTGCAACTAGATTCTGCTCATGCAGAGATCTGCTGACAGAGCACTTCCTAGGTAAAAGTAGCGGCGAAGCCACTCTGTGCTGAGGCCTGAGAGTGACTTTAAGAAATCAGAAGTAGGGAATTAAGTTTTATAATTTTGTATTTCTTATTCTTAATATTTTACATTCTCTAGATTAAATAAAATGTAGATATATAATATTTAAATAATTATGATAAAAAAATAAAAAGCATGTGTACATAAAATATTTTATAAAGTGATGATCAATCTCTTTATTTTATTATAATTTTAGTCTTAAAATAATTATTATTTTTTAAAAATATTAATTTTAAATTAAATTATCTCGTTCTTTTAATTTGAACTGCCAACTGGAAATATGAGAAAGCCTGCAAATGGTGTCAAGCTAAAGAGTACGGATTGAAAGGACTAGCTTTTCGATGGCTTGGGCTTGGGACTAGCCTGCTGAGTTGGTGCGCCAGCCTGTTGACGTGACCCTTTTGAAAAAGAAAACTTTTTTAGATTTGGACTTTTAGTATTTTTCACATGCCTCGCTGCTTCAGAAGTCAGTTCCCTAGTTTGGGATCTAAGTTTGTAAGGGCTTATAGCTTAACCATTTTTTTTTGTTTTTGACCATTATAGCTTAACCTATTCAAACTTTCACTTGAACAATAAATTTATATATATATATATATATATATCTATTTAATATAATATTAATAACTTATTAACATTGAAGAATAAATTATAAAAAATAAAATAAGTTAAATTTTAAAAAATAATAATATTTTTATATATGAATAGATCATGTTTGAATATTTATAAATGACTATTTAAATATTAGATGTTCATAATTAATAAAAGCCTATGAAAAATAAATTTATGACATACACTTTTTTTATTTAGCATAATATTGATAACTTTTTAACATTGAAGAAACTAATTGTAAAAAAATAAAATTAGTTAGGTCTTAAAAATTAATAACTTTTGTATGTATGAATAAATTATGTTCAAATATTTACAAGTGATTATTCAAATATTAATAAGAAAATCTTTATTAACAAAATCCCATAAAAATTTTTTAATAATAAATTTATAATATATATGTTATTAGGAAAAATTTATATACTTAAGATGTTTATTTTCAATTAAATCAAGATATGTATATTTTTTATAAATTATCTATACTATAACAACTTCTTGTTATTAATATTATTAACATATTAAAGTCTACATATCTCTTGCAAAAAAAAAAAAATCTACATGTCTTGATTTAATTCTACAAAAGTACATTAAATATATAAGATAAGTACATAAGTTTTTTTTATTTAGCATAATATTAATAACTTATCAATTTTGAAAGAATACATTGTAAACAAACAGAATAAGATTTTAAAAATTTACAACTTTTTTATAGGTGAAAAAATTATGTTCAAATACTTACAAGCAATTGTTTAGATATAAACAAGACATCTAAAATACATATAATAATATATGAAAATGCTTGAAAGACAAAGTTATAATACACACACATATATTTGCGCCATGTATACTCAAGTGTTTATTGGTTCCTTTATTTTGGAGAGCCAAGAGTTGAAAGGTTACCCCTTGACACATTTGACAATGTTTGACTAGTGCTCCAATGACGGGGACACTAGTGCTTTGTTAATTAACACCTAGATTGAAAGACATTGGGCCTAGCATGTATTTTCAGAATATATTGAGCCCTAACAATCAGTTTTTGGAGGGCCTTAGGTGAAACTCTCACAAAGTATTGGGTGCAGCATTCACTTTGTTTAGCCGGCAAAGATTAGGAAAGCGGGTCAAGTAGATGAGGTACTACTTGGCCCACTATGATCCAACATTCCAAACAAGTCACGCAGACAAGTCCTTTATCATTAATTTGTTGCACGCATGTTTATCCCAAAAAAAAAAAATTGTTACATGCATACGTGGCGGATGGATGAATGGATGACGTGGCTCTCCAGAGGAGCAGCAACTACAAACCGGACAGAAGACATAATAATGGCAAGTTTTTCAAGTGAATACAGTAGACACATATACTTAAAGCATTAAAATCAAATTAAAACAAGTGTATTATTTTCTTTTTCTTTTTTTGAACTTCCAAGCTCATTTAGTCTAATATAATCATAAAGTATTCATTAAGCAAATGAATTCATTTATTCTAATATAAACATGCTCACGTTTAGCATCACAATAATCAAAACCTAGGGGATCTAACAGCACCAATATCAGATTCCAACTGCAGATCAATACAAGACGCTTCCTCAAATTGGTTGATTCAGCTAAGTAGAGACCAGAGCTGATGATCATGTTAAGCTTCAACAAAATTTAGTCAAATTTGATCAATGCAGAGACATTAAACTTCGCTATCCTCCAATAAACTACTTTGCAATATATAACTTTACAGGCATTAAAAGGAAAAACAGTAAGGAATACTATTCCTTAAATGGAACGGTTACAACAGACTCAGAAGAACATACTCAGGAGCTAAAGATAGAAGGAGAGTACTTCACAGTTCAATATCTGGCAATCCCACCAAGAAAGAACTTGGATCATCAGATCCAAGCAGTGGAATATACTCCGATCCCCTCACATGAACACTATAGCAAGCTGCAAAAGAAAGAACCCAAAATTAACTCGGCAAAAAGTTTAATACAAATCATCATCACGTCATATACTAGGTGATCTAGGACTAGAAGTCATGCCTCACCTAACTAATAAAGTTTTACGAGCGCCATGAGATTTAGATTTGATGCGTACAATAGAATTGTCATATACCAATGGCATTCACTCAAGGAAGGTTCTTGAATCAAAGAAAAATCAGATTGCAAAAACAAACCCTCCCCCAAGAGGAATGAAGAATTTAAACCTTGTCATCACTCTCTTCATGAAATAATGTAGATCTTAGAGTTCAAGTAGAGGTGATATGAGCAATCAAACAGTGTGACAGTAGTGACATGCGCAGTCAATGAGGATCACAGTACACATAATTCCTGTATTTTGGTTGATTGATTCAGCTAAACAGAGAGCACTTGATTAACCAGTTATCTTTATTATTTTTTTAAGATACAATCTAACGCAGGTGGATTCATGGTTCCCTAACAGAATAAACAGCAACAGAATGCTCCAGAAGGTATCCCATTCGCTTGAGTTTAACCATGCATATCTTTCATGATGTTACAAACATTCTAGAAGAGCTGGTAATTTGAGCAAGCTAGACTTATTCAGGCCGACATGAAAAAACCTAAATATACAAAAAAGAGCTCAGATAGCAAAGCCCTACCCTAGCAATTTGGGCTAGCAAGCTGGCCTAAAAGCCCAAATTGTGAGGCTTTTTATTTTATTAATTATTTGCTAGCCTACCTCAATTTCTACTTTAAAAAATGTCAAGTCTTCAAGCAAAACTGCAATACATTTACTTGTAGCAACTGAAATCAAATTTCAACTAATTTCAATTTCCCTAACAGAACATCTAACCAAAACATTGAATTGATTTTGATTTGCACCAAGCATACTATAAGAAAAATTACAGTTTTTCCAAGCCCAGCCCTAGAGATTTTTGAGCTGATTCAGGTTGGCTCCTAAACATTTTTTAACCATGAAAGGGGATAATGGGATATATAATTTCTTTTCCGATTAACTCTTTTAAATTGTTCTATTTGTACCTCCAACTGAGATTCTATAGCATCTAACTGTGGAAAAGATGTTACACTGGCAATGAAAACAGATTTTGGAAGATAAAGTGCCAACACATTACCATTCTCTATTTTCATGACACTTTGAAGCATTGTGTCCATCTTGGTTTTCATATCAGAACTGTCGTCCATAATCGGTACTACCAAGGTAAGATCCCTGTTATATCACGTACAAATCTGCATATCTTTTCAGCAAATTCAAGCTCACCATCTGATATTCGACCAATTGCCAAACGCATTAGCTCTCCCGTCAGTCTGCAAGCTGTAAAATAAGAGCGCACAATTTCCTTGAGAAGGAAAGATATGGATAAGGATAAATAGGTTGCATGCTTTTGTATCATCATACCATTAATAGACTACCAAATTCTTATAAAAGGAAAACAGAAAAAGGAAAGGCAGGCCAATACATCCAAAAAAAATTGAAAGAATATGTAGAACTGAATCTTTTGCTTCATTCCTGAACCTTGTCTTACATTAAACAACTCTAAAACACCTGTTCATAAAGCTCTATCTTATTTTAAATAAATAATGATAAACTTTAGTAATATGAAAGATTACCCCTAGTAGATAGTCAAGAATATTTATCTGCAGAGGCCAAGAGATGGATCATTGAGCGGCAATAAAGTAGAATTTATATCATCAAGTTTCAAAAGACTTCCAGTTTTGCAGAAATTGAAGAATGTTGCCGCTTCAATATACTCTTGTATCTGCCAAATACAAGACATGTATGAGGAGAAATTGAGAGACACGGTGTGTCCATCATCAACAGGTAAGGTAAAAAAGTATACCCCAGGTGAGTATGCTCTCCTAAGCTTCCAAAAGTCAGTTCCTTGCAGTTCTTTGACTAGTCGAGACACATGTTGCTGTGTGACAGCTGCAAAGTCCTTTTCTGCTTTCTCAAGAACTTCTTCTTTATTATATTTACTCATACTAATTAACAAATTAAAATATGTTAATATGAGTATGAATAATAATGAGTTAAACACAGATAAAGTTCTTCCATTTCATGTAAAAAGAAGAGTCGAAGGGGTGTGAAAAACAGGTTACCGGTGCACTTGAAATATGACTTTTTTGCTATTCATGGTAACATCACGACTTGCTTTTACTAGTCTTTCCCGTTTGTCATTCTACACAAATAAATTTACCAAGCATTAAAATAACAGGAAGTAGTGTCCGCCCCCAGACCACCCACAATAGGATTCTGAGATGTATAATTTTCAAAAATTAGCAATATCGCAAATGGCTTACTTCACGGAAGATTCATGGCCACTCATACAGTGTAGAAATATAATTATCTAATATCGGTAATAAATCCTTGCTCCCGCAAAAGGGGAAGTATGGTGACCTGTTGGTGAGGTAAATAAGCTTCAGGTGAGCCTTTATCAAAGTTCATACTTCTGAAATAAAATCTCTACTACATACAAGTGTTTCCTCCGCAACAGTAAGCTGAAAGCAGTAGAATTAAATGATCAAAAGCTCAATGTCCTAAAATGTCCACTTCTTTCACAGATTACAACCACTAACAGCTTTCTACCCTTCCCCTTTGATTCTATTTCCTACATCATCAGTAACCCTAAAGTCGCAGGAGATATATCGGCTTCAACAACCAATACAACGCATTGAAAGTGGCAGCGATGAAAACAAACATGGATATCAAAGTATCTCTTAACTTAAATGCAGAAGAATCCATCCTTAACCAATGCAACCCTTAGATTAAAAGTTATTAGACATCGATATCAAAGTATCTCTTAACTTAAATGCCAGAAGAATCCATCCTTAACCAATGCAACCCTTAGATTAAAAGTTATTTAGACATCGTAGTAGAAAACGTCTGGGAAAGAAAAAACAGAGAGAGTTCTTCCTAAGTTTTCTCAGCTTGTTCGCCCAACCAGCAATTCCCTAATGTCGACAAAAAATCGAACAAAAACTGAACAAGAACACCACTAATCATTTCGTCAAGTCAGAACTATCAGTCTTCAACGAAACTAAAAGGTTAATATGAAAGTCAAAGTCTAACACTTGAACATGGTCATTGTTCAAGGGGGTCGCGTGTGAGACGGAAAAGAAGCATTACAAGGTCATTCAGATATTGAGCATATTTGGCAAAAGCATCCTTCATAGAGGAATTAGTGGTCATTGTTCTAGCCCTTTTTGTCGAACTCTGCAAATTGGACCCTGCAACTACAGACAACACGAAATTGAAACTGAAAATTAGTGGAATGCCTAGTAAGGCCGCGACAATTACTGCGTGCGCCAGCGAAAAACACCAAAATACCCAAATTACATAGCACAGGAAGCACAGAAAAACACAAACAAAATACCAAATACATAGACAGGAAGCACAGAGAGACAGGAGAGAGAGAGAGAGAGAGAGAGAGAGAGAGAGAGAGGAGAGAGATGAGAGAGGAGAGATAGAGAAGGAGAGAGAAACACTTTGAGGAGGCGCTGACATTTGGAAGCCATGAGATATATCTTGTGAGGTGCAGAAAAGGAATTCAACATGAGCCCGTTTGCAGACAGGACCCCTACCCGCTCCAGTGCCTTCCCCGGTTTAAAACGTGTCAGTAAATGCATTCAGTTTCAGTGCGGAATTGCATTCGGTGCTCATCTGAGCGGAAGCAATTTCAAGGTATGTAAAACCGCCGATGATTAAATCAGTCATGGTATTGAATTACGGATTAGTTGTTCAATCGGATTGAATCGGGGTTGAACCGGTGACAAAACCGGTCATGATAAAATAATACAATTTAAATAAAAAAATATATTATAAAAATATTCAACCAAATCCAATTACTCAAAAGTCTAACAATAATAAAATACTATATTTTTGGACTTAGCATGCTCTATCTCTAATTTCTCATTTTTTGACATCACTTTCACTTTTTTATTAACTTTTTTCTGAACTCAGAGCTCTGAAAATTAAAATGAAAAAAAAAATCAAAAACGACATCATTTTGGGGTAAAAGTCTGAAAAAATATTACCCGGTTAACCCAGTCAACCTAACGGGTTATCCGGGTTATACCGGGTTGAACCCGGGTTGACCGGGTTACACCGGTTTGCTCCCTCACCGGGTTAAAGAGCAAACTCAGACCGGACAGGGGACCGGTTTACCGGTTTTTCGGGTTGACCCGGCCGGTCCGATCCGATCCGATCCGGTTTTTCAAGCAATCCTAACCTCCTATTTTAATTTAAATTGATCTCTATCATTCAATTAAATTAATTTTTAAATATTTTTTAATTTATATTATTAATAAAAATTGAAATTTAAAATTTTAATACATTTGTTCATTATTAATTCAGCTAGAACAAATTTAATTTAAATTTTTATATTCTTTATTTTAATAAATATAAAAATTAATTTAAAAATATTTAAAATTAATTAAATAGACTGCAATAATCAAATAAGGGTGAAATAGAGGTTTAGGATTGCTCCTGATGCTTATGAGTATTCGATGCTCATCACAATGATAAGCACCGAATGTGGATGCTTTTAGTGCTCATCACTTCACTTGATAAGCACTGTAAGCGTTTAGATTCAAAACAATCCAGATTTATTAGTTTATTTATATTTATCAAAATATAAAATTGAAAAAATATAACTTTTGGTCCACACACTTTATTCGAGTTTTATTATTGATCTCTGTACTTTTTTTAATATTTTAGGTCCCTATACTTTTATTTTGAGTGTTTTTGATCCTTAATGTCACGGTCTTGGAACTTCCCCTTTTTTTAAACCATGCCGGCCTTAACTTTGATCAACCTCTTGATCGTAACTAAGTCAGCCGAACTCACAAAGTAGGCAAAGAGACTTAAGAGGACTAGTTGTGCAAGTAGAGAGTAGAGAGTTTGAGTGAATAAATTTGAAAACTTTATTGCTTTGCTTGAGTGGTTACAAATGAGGGGTGAGAGAGTATTTATAGGCCTTCCCCTTTCTCTAAAAAATTTTTACCTCCTTAATGGATGATTGGGATTGATTCAATCTAACGGTATACATTTTATCTCTAGATATTTCTATAATAGAAATATCTACAAGGAATATCTTGATATTTACGAGGAGAATTATAAAATATACAAGAATAAGATATCCCTAGAATGATCTAGATACTTCAAGTGCTTTCTACAATATTCTAGAGATATCTAGATCTTTCGAGGTCATATCAGCGTATTTCAAAAGACTCCAGTGCCTTCTTAATTGTCCTGGATCATTCCAAAAGCTTCTAGAATATTTTAACCTCATGAAAATTCTAACTTTATCACATTCTCCCCCACCTATTTGAGTGACGTCCTTGTCACGGCATCATCTTTATAGGAACGAAGTAGTTCTTCAAATTGCCAAAGACCTCTTTGAGATTCCTATGTCGCTTCACTCTCTGGTAATCCCTTCCATTTGATCAAGTATTGTTATCTAGTAGCAAACATCTTTTCTGCACAACTCAATGACTAAGTATTTTTTCAACTCCTCAATCATATGCCTTAATGATGATCGGTAAGGCACATGATGATGTTCCTTGAGTTGGGTCATCCTAATCTTTGTAATAAGGTTTCAATATGCTAACATGGAAGATAGGATGAATCTTTAAATTAGTAGGGAGATCCAATTTATATGAGACTTTCTATACTTTCTTAATTACCTTATAGGGACCTTCATATTTGCGAATGAGGCCCTTGTGTATTGTTATGAAGGCTTTAAATTATTATGGGAGAAGTTTCACCATTACCATGTCTCCCACTTGAAATTCTATTGCATGCCTTCGTTTGTCTACAAACTTCTTCATCTTCTTAGTAGCTTTTATAAGGAATGATCTTGTTTTATCTGCCTGTTCCTACCAGGATTTAGCCATGTGAAAAGCTCTAGGGCTCTTACCTTTATAGGAGGTTGCGAGGGCATATGGGGTGATCAGTTGTTGCCCCATCACAATCTCAAATGGGCTCTTTCCTGTCGCCTCGCTCCTCTGTAGTTTATAGGAGAACTGATCCACATCAAGTAACTTAGCCCAGTCTTTCTGATTGGCACTAACAAAGGTCCGCAAGTAGCACTCAAGTAAGGCATTCACCCTCTTAGTTTGCCCGTCTGTTTGAGGATGAAAGCTAGTTGAGAAGTGTAGCACCATCCCCAATAGTTTGAATAGTTTCGTCCATAACTTTCCTGTGAACCGGGGATCTCTATCACTGATGATAGTTCTAGGAATACCCCAGTACTTTACCACATTTTTGAAAAACATTCGAGCCGCTTCTCAACTGTGCAGTCTGTTGGGGTGGCTATGAAAGTTGTATATTTAGAGAATCGATCTACTACCACCATGATGGATCTGAATCCTTCTGACTTAAGTAATGCTAAGATGAAGTCCAGGAAACACTTTCCCATGGTTGGCTTGGTGTAGGTAAGGGTTCGAGCAATCCTCTAGGTAATTGATTATCCACCTTGTCTTATTAGCATACAAGACAAGTCTTCATATAAAGTTCCACATCCTCCCTCATGTAAGGCCAATAATAGGCTGCTTCTAGCAAAGCCAAAGTTCGCCTTTGACCTGGGTGACCTGCCCATTTAGAGTTGTGACACTCTTTGATTAGCTCCTTCCTTAGGTTTGCCCATTTAGGAACATACATTCGCCTTCCTAAAGTGTAGAGGATTTCATCTTCCACCCAAAATCTCTTAGTCTTCCCCTCTTTTGATAATTCTATTAGCTGTAGGGCTATGGGATCCTGGGCCATCCCTTCCTTAATCTTCTCAACCAAGTCCCCACTAACTTGGGTCAAGGTTGCCAGTTCTTCCTTTCTACTTAGCATATCGGCAACGACGTTAGCTGCTCCTGGCTTATATTCCAACACATAGTCAAACTCAGCCAAGAAGTCTTGCCATCTTGCTTGCTTTGGCGTCAACTTCTTTTGAGTCTGGAAGTAACTAGTGGCTACCTTGTCCGTCTTGATGACAAACTTTGCCCCCAATAAGTAATGCCTCTAAATACACAAGCAATGGACTACAGCCGTCATCTCCTTTTCCTAGACTGTGTACCGCTTCTCGGTATCATTTAGCTCGTGACTTTCAAAGGTAATATGATGCCTCTCTTGCATTAGGACACCTCCTATAGCAAAGTCAGAGGCATCAGTATGTACCTCAAAGGGTTTGGAGAAGTCAGGAAGTGTCAACACTAGTTCTTCCATGACAACTGCCTTCAAGTCCTCAAAGGCTTGTTGGCACTCCTCTATCCAAGCCCAACACTTGTTCTTCTTCAACAACTCTGTGAGAGGGGCAGCTATTGCTGAGTAGCCTTTGATGAATCGTCGATAATAGTTTACCAATCCCAGAAAGGACTGTAGCTTAGCCACACATGTTGGAGGCTCCCATTCCTTTATAGCTTATACCTTTTTCTCATCCATCTTGAGGCAACCATGTGAGATAACATGTCCCAAGAAGGAGACTTCCTCCATAGCAAAGGAGTACTTTTCCTTCTTCACATAAAGCTCATTTTCACGAAGGGTCTTAAATACAATCTAGAGGTGTTCAGCATATTCCTCCAATGAGTTGCTATATCCGACAATGTCGTCTAGGTACACCACCACGAATCGATCGACATAAGGATAAAAGATCTTATTCATCAAAGTGCAGAATGTGGTTGAAGTATCGGTTAGTCCAAAAGGCATGACTAACCATTCAAAGGACCTATATCGTGTTGCACAAGTGGTCTTGGGTTCATCTCCTTCGGAAATTCAACTTGATGATACCTAGACCTTATATCTAATTTGGAAAAGTACTTTTCCTTTCCCAGGCGATCAAACAAGTCAGCTATCAAAGGAATAGGATATTTGTTTTTAATAGTTACCTTGTTGAGAGCCCGGTAGTCGATTCATAGGTGCAAGGACCTATCCTGCTTCTTTTGAAATAAGACCGATGCTCCAAAAGGTGCTTTTGATGGTCAAATGAAGCCTGCGTTGATTAACTCCTTTAATTGCTTCCTCATTTCCTCCTATCTGGTGGTGCCATACAATATGGCGGTATGGCCATTGGCCGAGTTCCTGGTTCTAACTCAATCTCATGATCCACCTCTCTGCATGGTGGAAGCTTCTTAGGCAACTCAGCAGGCATAATGTCTTGGTTCTCTATCAGGACATGGGCAACTATGGGAGGGACTTCTTCCTTAACCTTGTCCCCAGGGTCAATCTCCTTTAGTGTTACTAAGTACGTAGCCTCTCCCTTCTTTAATCCCTTCTTAACTTACAAGGTCGAGAGTTGGTGCCCACCACTCACCCTTCTTGTAGGCACAAAGCAAGGATTTTCCCTCTCTAGTATGCAAAGTAAATTATAATAAGGCATGAGGTAAGCGTTTACCTTCTTGAAGAACTTTAGTCCCAGCACGACCTTGAAGTCATCCATAAGAGCTACGGAGAAGTCTATCTTACCACTCTAGCTTCCCAAACATAGCTCAACCCCTTGTGCTATGCCAAATAGTTGCTTAGGAGGTGAGTTAACTGCCTTCAGACTTCTTCCCTCCTGCACCACCTTGAGACCTATTCTCTTGGCCTCTTTCGGAGTGATAAAATTATAGGTAACTCTAATGTCGCACATTATGGTGATAGGTGATCTGTTTAGCTTCTCATCCACATACATCAAACCCTCACCTTTAGAATTCTTTGGCAAGGGTTTGACCTTTAAAGCATTGAGGAGTCGTAAAGACCCCATCTCCACATTAGGCTCCTCTTCTTCAGCTTTCTCCATTATAGCTGCCAACGTACCTAACTTTAGACATTCTCTCATTCGATGAGGGCCTTTGCACACAAAGCATCCCGTTTGGTCCTTAAAGGTCTTCTTCTGTCCTTCAGGTTGTTTCTTCTGTAGGGACCTACTATCACCCCATTTAGATTTCCCTTTGCCCTTATCTCCCCCACCTTTTCCAGGATTAGGTTTGAAAGACTTGGTTTTAAAAGACTCACCTTTTTCCTTATGATACTCTATGAGACTTTCAACTACTGTGATTGCCTCATCAACGGTCATCACGTCACGCCGCTGTAGCTCATGCTTAGCCCAATTCTAGAGACCATCGATGAAATAGAAGAGAGATTCTTTACTGCTCAGATTGGGAATTTGAAGTGTTAAAGAAGTGAAGTCTCATACATAATTAGAGATAATGGTCTTATGTTTGAGATCTCTCAATTTATTTCGTGCCTCATAGACTACATTTTCTAGGTAGAATTGCCTCTTCAACTCTTTTGTGAAATCCTCCCAAGTATTGATTGGCAAAGCCCTTTGTCTATATCTGCATGCTTCCTTCGCCACCATAGCATGGCATTGTCTGTAAGGAAGTAAGCAGCGATACGTACCTTGGTTTGATCATCAATCATCCCCAAGGTGTCGGTATAACGTTCCATTTACCACAAGAAGTTTTTAACTTCCTTAGCATCTCGTACCCCCTTAAATTCCTTGGGTTTGGAAAGGTCTAATCCGACTTCCCTTATTCCACTATTTCTATCCAATAATGGGTTTCTTCCTTTTTTTCTAAGGATGTCTTAAGAGTGTTGAGCTGTCGTTGCATCGTGGTGATGGCATCCATCACCTTTGTCTCCAAGGATTTCACAGCATCCTCCTATTGATCCTTAAAGTTTTGTAGGGTATCCAAACTACTCTTTAACTCATCAGGTTCTTTGAGAGTGTGGTTCTCCAACATACCCATATCACCCTCAACCTTCTCTACTCTACCCACCATTTCTTCCATAGCTTTCTCTAAGGTATCAATTTTTATGGAGAGCACAGTAAGGTCTTTTGAACGTACCTTACTAATACCTCATGCCTTCTTGCTACCTTGGTGTAGAGGTTGGGATTCCCTTCCCTTCTCTTCATCATGAGCAAGAGTCTCCTCAATCACACCCGACATCCTTACCTATGAGTATCTATCGAAACTATAATTTCCTCAAACCTTGGCTCTGATACCATGTTGTCACAGCCTTGGAACTTTTCCTTTCTATAAACCATGTCGACCTTAGCTTTGATCAATCTCTTGATCATGACTGAGTCAGCCGAACTCACAAAGTAGGCAAAGAGACTTAAGAGGACTAGTTGCATAAGTAGAGAGTAGAGAGTTTGAGTGAATAAACTTGAAAGCTTTATTACTTTGCTTGAGTGGTTACAAATGAGGGGTGAGGGGGTATTTATAGACCTCCCCCTTTCTCTAGAAAATTCCCACCTCCTTAATGGACGGTTAGGATTGATTCGATTTAACGGTGTACATTCTATTTTTAAATATTTCTATAATAGAAATATCTATAAGGAATATCTTGATATTTATAAGGAGAATTCTAGAATGTACAAGAGTAGGATATCCTTAAAATGATCTAAATACTTCAAGTGCATTATACATTATTCTAGAGATATCTAGGTCTTTCGAGGTCATACCAGCGTATTCCAGAAGACTCCGGTGCCTTCTTGATTGTCTGGATCATTCCGGAAGCTTCTAGAATATTTTAACCTCGTGAAAATTCTAACTTTATCACATTACGCTTTATTTATGGAAAGACCTAAAACATTTAAAAATAAAAATGTAAGGACCTAAAATACTGAAAAAAGCATAGGAACTAATAACAAAACTTGAGCAAAGTGTAGGGATCAAAAATTATGCTTTTCTTATAAAATTTTAATAAAACTACTTTATCATTAATACAGATAATGTAGATTTAATTTAAATAATATAATTTAATATTAATTTCTTTAAAAAAATTATAAATTGACCATACAAATGTATTCTATGTCCAGATCATCTAGAGTACATTTGGATGGTTATTTTAAAAATTAATATTAAATCCAATTAAATTTACATTATTCATATTGATGAACACCAAAATCAAACACATGGGTGAGCTTTTGCCTTTCGGATTCCCCATTTAAATTGCAAAAGAAAAAAGCTCGTACAGGCTATTTTTCATAGATTATGAATTCGTTCTTCTTCAACTTTATGATAAACTGCCTTTTACTTCCACCATAGTGAGGAATTTCTCTGCTTCAATGAATACTAGTACAGCCTTGAAACCTAACTTTGTCTTCTTTGCTTCAACAAGGGTTGATGAATCCATGGATCCCCCTACTTCAAAAGAGGAATATGATTTACTAAAAAGGAATGTCATGAAATTTGATAAAGAAATGGTAGATAAAGGACAAGACCATACACTTTCATGAGAACTAAATATGCAAAATGGCAAATGCTTAACAGAGAATGAAACAGTATCCACCAGTATTCAACCAATGGCCAGTATTCAACCAATGGAAATCCAAGCTAGAATAGACACAAAACAAGAAACTTATGCAAATAAGGTAAGTACAATCAAAGTTATTAAAGCTTTCACAGCCCCCATCTCATATAAAGATTCTCTCATTGGTTACAATGGCTATTATGAGATTAATAAGTCTAGAGCCACGAAGCACTTAAATGATACTCTTGCTAAAGAGTTGGAAAAAGAATGGGCTCCAATTGATGCAACCAAAAAGCTAATGGAGAGATTTTCCATTATGCATGTCAGATCATAAATGGAAAGAGATTTTTCTTCCTTGGATGGATGCACTGGTTATTAACACACTTGGTATTTATTTACATCCAAGATCTCTCAAACCCAGATTAGTAAGGATGTGGAAGTTGAAAGACTTCGAATTAATTGACTTAGTGAACAACTACTACATTGTGTGTACTAAGATATTGAAGCTTATGAGAGGATCCTTAATGGTAGATTGTGGATTATTTTTTATCACCGTACCCTTGTTCAACGATGGACTTCTCACTTCAACCCAAACACTAATTCCCTTAGTAAAGTGGCTCTATGGGTTAGATTAAAATATTCCAATTTAGAGTTATGATAAGGAAATCCTCTGGAGGATGGGAGATTGTATCGGTAAAACTCTCAAAGTTGATACTAATACTCTCTCAGAAGCTAAAGCTAAGGATGCATTAGGCAAAACAAAAAGGGGCAAGTTTGTAAGAATCAGTGTTGAAATTGATCTATAAAAAAGACTTGTTCCAAGATTACTCATCAGAGATGATTTATACAATGTTGAATATAAAAGCATAGATCTTATACGCTTCAAATGTGGCTGCTATGGCCATAACAAAAACAACTGTCCATTTAACCCCAAGAATGGCCAAATAGCTACAAGTAAAAATGAAATAAACCCAATGAAAGTCTCAGCAGCCAACTTAACCTTGAATCAATAAATGAAACAATATGGAGAGTAGGGAATTTTGATAGAACAAATGAACAATCCTAATGTGGGTTCATCAAAGTCTGAGGTTTGTAATGGATAGTAATCTCAATCACAACAATCACCAACAGCACCCAAATCAAGGTACAATCATTTCTACTAAATCTAGATTTGGTATCCTAACTAATCTAGAGTAGGTTAGCAAAGTTCGGTGGCAAAAATCAGATATTTAGCCCTCACAACGTTTTACCCACAAATCCATCTACCTCAAAAGTTGTCAAACAGGTATGGAGGAAGAAGGATTTATCGAGTTCCAAGAGAACCAGATCTGTTGAGAAGGAAGACATCGATGACTATTAAAAAGGCAAAGAAGTGGAGAATCACTCTAATAAGGGAAATAAAAAGCTTCAAATGAATGGGCCTGGGTTCAATTGGGATGGGCCTCACACATTCTCGGAAGATATGATATTAAACAAGGAATTGAAGCCTAAAAACGCAGCCATTAGACCAAGTAAACGCATTCACTCAGTTATTAAAGGAAATAAAATGGAAATGAGCTCTAAAATTCAGTCTACGAACAACAATAGCCAAAGGAAGCCTAATAAAGCTAAAACTCAATATATACCAAATCTTAAGGTTTAGAATGCATCCAATTCTCATATCAAAAATAATGTCACTCCACCAAGCTTCATTCTCGAGCATACTCTAAAACTTGATCAAAATAAACACTCAAGCCTAGGAAATTCATCATGTCACGTCCTTAAAACTCAATTCAGCAATGATGATGGTATGGAAATTAACAATCAAAATATGACTCTGGATAACCTTGAAGACATTAACATGATTAACTAGATAAAGAAGGATGCTGAAAATGATCTTCTTTCTGAAGATTATGAACATTCTTCAATAAATAATGAGCTTAAAGATGATGAATTCAGTGATGACTCAATCTTTGAATCCAATATTTAACTGATTACTAGGTTCCTTCTTTCCCTTCTTCAATTTATTTTATTAATGGAAATTATTTGTTGGAATTGTAGAGGATCCTATGATAAAAGCTTTCCTTTACATGTTAGAGAATTAACTAGTAAATAAAACACTCAAATTCTTATTCTAGTTGAGACTAGAACTAATGGAGGTAGAGCTGATAGAATTGTCAAGAAACTTGATTTCAATGATTGGATCTGCATAGAAGCCACTAGTTATGCTGGTGGTATCTAGTTACTATGGACTAATGAAGTGGTCAACATTGAATATATTTGTTCTAATGTCCAGCTTCTTCATTACAAAGTCTTTTGCTTCTTTAAGAAGACCTCTTATCTTCTCTCTTGTGTCTATGGTGATCCTAACCCTTGTTGCCATAATCTTTTGTGGAATTCTATAAATAATCTTGCTAATACCACTACTGAACCTTAGCTCATTGTTGGTGATTTTAACTCGTATCTATCATGCGATGATAAAAGTGGATAAAGTGGGTATAATTGGTGATCTATGAAACAATTTAGACAATCCATTAGCTCCTCCAATCTCCTTGAATTAAATTTTATTGGAGATAAATTTACCTAGGAGAAAGGTAACATCAAAGAAAGACTTGATTGGTCTTTTTGCAACACTAAATGGAGGCTTAAATTCAACTAAGGTAACTCATTTCATCTTCTAAAATATGGCTCTGATCATTGTTCCATTAGAATCCAGCTTGAAAATTCAGAGAACTCTAATCTTTATGAAAAACCTTTTAAATGCCATGTTGCTTGGAAGGTGATGATTCCTTTCAGTCTATAGTTAAAGATTCTTGGATTGGAAATGATTAGAATGAAGGTGCTTTATATTTGCTACCATTGCCTCTTCATGGAGCAAAAATAATTTAGGCAGTATCTTAGCTAACAAAAGAAGGATCATAAGAAGACTTGAAGGAATTGATCATAACAAGAATACTAATGAAAGCTACTTTCTCAAAAAACTTAAAAAATCTCTTTAGGAATATTATAATAAAATTCTTTTACAAGAAGGACTTCTTTAGTTTTAGAAAATCTAGATGCAAGTAATTAAAATAGGGTAACAGAAATATAAAATTCTTTTATACTACAGCCATCATTAAGAGGAAAAGAAATCAAATCTTATCTCTCCAAGACAATGATAGTAATTTGATTTTCAACCATTATACTCTCAAAAATCAAGCTACCTCCTATTTTGAAAACCTCTTTAAAAAGAATTCTCATAATAAGCTAAAATTGATAATCAAAAGAAGCTTTCCCACTTTAACTTCTATTCAATTGCAATCCATTCATAAAGAGGTTATGGAAGAAGAAATTAAAAAAGTAGCCTTTAATATTGGTGTATTCAAAGCTCCTGGCCCATATGGTATTAATGCTAACTTTATTCAATGCTATTGGAATGATCTTAAGGATAATATCAATCAACCTGTTAAGAGAGCTTTCACTGATCCCACTGTCATTAGTGACATTAATGATATGTTCATCACACTTATTCCTAAAAATGACAATCTAAGTTGCATAAAAGATTGTCGATCAATATCCTTATACAACGTGAGCTACAAGATAATCACCAAAATGCTCTCCAATAGATTGAGACAATGTAAGAATTATTTAATGGGAGATAACTAATGTATCTTTTTACAAGGAAGATAAAGTAGCAACAATATTATCATTGCTCAAGAAATCATTTACTCTATGAGAACCAAAGCTGGGAAAAAGGGGTTCATGGCTCTTAAGATTGATCTTGAAAAAGCTTTTGACAAACTCTCTTAGAATTTCATTGATGGGACTCTTCTTATCATGGGGATCAATTAAAATATTAGAAAACTCATCATGAAAGCCATCTCAACCACATGAATGAGAGTACTCTGGAATGGAGAACCAACAGGAGAATTTAAGCCAACACGCGGCATTAGACAGAGGGATCCTCTTTCACCCTATCTTTTCATTATTTATATTGAAAGACTAAGCCATAGCATTCTTAGTTGTATTGATAAGGAAGATTAGAAACTAATTAGATTAATAACTAATGCTCCCTTAATTTCACATTTATTTTTCACTAATAACCTATTACTTTTTGCAGATTCTTCTATTGATCAAGTAAGGATCATCCAATGATGTCTTTCCAATTTTTGTAAAGCTTCAAGACAAAAGGTTAACTCTTCTAAATCCAAGATCTACTGGTCCAAGAATGTCAACATTAATAGAGCCTTACAGATCAGCAAGGAATTAAGAATCCCCTTAACTAGAAATCTTAGCAAATATTTAGGGATTCTTATTATCCAAGAAAGAGTTTCATAACTCACTTTTTCTCCTCTACTTGACAGAATCAACTCTCGCCTAACCAACTAGAAAAGCTGCTATCTTAATAATGTTGGGAAAGCTATTCTTATAAAGTCTGTTCTATCTTTTATTCCTAGTTATGCCATGCAAACTATACTCTTACCTGATAAGGTCCTGGCAGATATGGAATCTCACTCTCAAAATTTCCTCTAGGACTCTACTGATGGGACCAAGAAGCCACACCTTCTATCTTGAGACTTGATCATCAAAAGCAAAAATCATGCAGGTCTTGGCTTCAAAAAGCTTAAAAGTCAAAATAGGGCCTATATTGTGAAACTCTACTGGGAAATTATTATGAAACCCAATTGCCTCTAAGTTCATGTCTTGCATGATAAATATAAATGCAATAATCCTACAATTCCTATGGTTTACAAAACCAATTCTTGCTCTTACACATAGCCCAGTGTTTGTAAAGTCTGGAAGTAATTCATTACTCACGTAGGATGGAAGGTAGGGAAAGGAGATCTAGTTTCTTTTTGGTATGACAAATGGTGCCCCCTTCCTGATCCCCTTGTCAAATATGCCTAATCTAATGCTGACTACTAGAGTCTCTGATTTCTATTCTAATACCTGGAAAGTAAGCCAATTACGTAGATATCTTCACCCGGAAATCATCAAACTTATCACTATTGTTCAACCTCCTAACTCTAATGTCGATGATGATGCTATATGTTGAAGACCTTCAAATGATGGCAACTTCTCTATTAAAACTGTTTACAAGGCTATTGAAAATTATTGCAGCACCACCAGCTTTGAAATTTGGTCTAAAATTTAGAAGTGGTCAACTTATGAAAAGATCACATCTTTTCTTTGGAAAGCAACCTGGGATCATCTCCAACCTAAATTCACATGTTTTAATAGAGATAACCCTTATCTTAAGACTTGCCCTTTTGGTTGCAACTCATTGGACTCAACCACTCATATCTTGAGAGATTGTAAAAGATTTAAAGAGGTTTGGTTAAAATTAATTAAATAATTTGAACTAAACAATTTCTTTTCTCTATCTTTACAGAAGTAGATACTCTGGAATGCAAAAAGGGAAGCGAGTAATGCAAGAACACGTAATATCTCCTAAAAAAAGCTCTTCTCATATGTTTGGAATATTTAGAAAGAGAGATGTAAAATCATTTACTCTAAAGAAAATACCCCTAAGAGAGACATTGCCTTCACCAGTATTTAAGATATTTTTAATGATCAATACCTTCAATCTAAATTCAAATTTTTGAATCAACAAGGTGATAGATCAAAAGCAAAATGGTTCTCCCCTAAAAAAGATTGGATAAGACTTAGATATCTCTGTCAACAATCAAGGGGTAGCTTCTTGTGAAGGTCTCATTTGAGATAATCAAGGCAATTGAATCAAAGGTTTCACTAAATTTCTTAGTTACCATCCTAGCATGGCAACTGAACTTATGGGTATCCTTGAAGGACTTAATATTTGCTAGGCAAAGAATTTTAATATAGTCAATGTCTACTCAGATTCTACTGAAGCAATTATGTACGCAATGAGTTTTCTAATAATCATCCTCTTGTGGCAACTATTAACAAAATTAGAGATTTTTGAATGCATGATTGGTCTGTCACTTTGATTATATTTTTAGGGAGGCTAACAAATGTGTAGATTGGTGACCCATCAAGTCTTTCCTGACGATTTAAATGTTCAAATTTTTGATAGCCCACCTTCTAGCTGTAGAAACATTTTGTACGCTGATATGACTTCGACTGTCTATCTACGCAAACTTTCCATGGCCTCTATTCAAAAAAAAAAAAAGCTTATATAGTAATTCCTCCGCTTTCTTGGGAATGAAAAGATCCAAAATTTTCTCTTTTATCAACCCATTTTTTCTCTAATAAATGCTTTAAATTAATTGTATATCAATTCTATTTATAAATTATTTTTAATGTTTTATGAAAGAAGAAAAATTTAAGCATTATTAACTGAGTTAAAAATTTAACAAAATTTTAATTTTACCCCTCTTAAATATATATAATTTAAAAATAAAGTATTATAACATTTAATTGGGATAAAATGGTCAAAATAAATATAATAATCATTGAGTTGATTGTTGCCTTATAGATAAAACAAAAATAAAAACTCTCTCTACCATATAAATATGACTAAAGAGATATTGTCCAGTAATTTTTTAATAATTTATTCACTGCATGTTTTTTTTAGGCCAGCCACAAGGTTTACAATGAAGTTTTTGGCAAGATTTTTTTTTTAATTACACATATTAATAAAGTTTATTAAATACCTTTCGTTAATGACAGAAAGAGGTAAGGAAATTTTTTAAATTATGTATTCCATGTGTTACATGATATTATATAAATATATTATTTATAACTCATGAAATTAGGATTTATTAAATTTTTTATATTATATATAAATATATCATATAGATTTAACATTTCCTAGTTTTTCCTTCCCTTCGGGCTTTAACCATCTAGATAGCAGAAGGCAATGTTTCATGTTGGAGTATTTATTGGGCTTTTGGACAAAGAAGGCCTATCATAAAACTCAATCCGAGGCAAGAATGGGCCTATCATTAAAGCCCACTTTCCTTGAAGCAAACGGAAATGTTCAAGCCTGCAAAAGAAGGTTAAGATTGGATAATCCTAACATGTCTTTTCCACCAACAAATTCAAAGCGTTTCAGCGAAGGGCCAAAATCAAAAAAAAAAAAAAAAAGTGAAGTGTTTCCTACTAGTATTTCTTTTTCAATGCTTATAACATACAAATTTGCGTAAGATATAGTTTATAAATATTATTTAATTTTTAATTTTTTTAGAAAATAGAATTAGTTCATTAGTTTTATGTCAGTCCGAACCGGTTCCCAATTCCATACCCCAAAACTGAACCAAACATCAGACCAGCCTGGTTCAGTAGCTGAACAGGTCAGTATATTAGATTGTAAAGTGTTTCCTTGAGGGGAAAAAAATGAAAAGTAGAATATTTTATTTCCTAAAGTGTGAATAAGGACCTTGTTATTCAAATTTAAAAGTAAAAGTTTACATGACGCAGTATCAAAAAAGAAAAAGGAAAAAAAGAAAGTAGACAAGAATAATTTTTTGAAAATGATTCAAATTCAAATTCAAAATTTTAATAAATAACGTCAATAGTCTATTGTCCACAGATTTCAAAATTGTTAATAATATTATCAAATATGGTAATTAATTATGCTAATGCGTTTTTAATATGCACCATGATTGACAAAATGAGTCGTGCTTAAGCAATCAAATTTTTTTATTGACTAGATAATTAATTAATTTAAAAAAAAAACATTATAAGTCACACCATTATAAGAACGACTTAATGCAGAAAGAAGAGCCAGCCTCGTGCTTCAATTGGCAGCATCATATATTATTCTGCAATCCGGCCACAGGTCATTGCTTGTGTGACATTCCAACATTATTTTTAATAGTTTCAGTAATATAATTAAATGCAATTAAGTTATCTTTTGTTTGACCGTTAAGTTTTTTGAAGTCAAACTCTACTTCGTTATTGTTATATTAAGTCTAAAATATATAAAATCCCCCTGAATTTTAAGGCATTTGTAAATGACCTCGTTATCTTTAAATTTTAAAATTAACCCCTAACTTTTAATTTTACTTTTCAAAGCCCCATAACATTAATTGACTCTATCATATTACTGATATAGTTTGTCATGTTAAATTAGTACAATACACATAGCACATACCATTGAAAAAATATTTTTATTATTTTTTAAGATAATTTAAGGAGGAGCAAAATTGTAAATTTTACTTTTAAGACACGTGAATATCTAAAATAAAAAAAATATATAAAAACTATGATTGATTAGCAAAGAATATCTAAATTATAGTTAACAAAAAGGCTATTTTAATTAATAAAAAATTAAATTATAATTTTTATCTTAAATTGTGTTGAACAATGAGAATAATATCGCTCAACTAAAAAAAATAGAGAGCATTGTCATGTATGTTAACAGTAAAAAATATGGCTTTGACCCTTCCTTAAATTGTGTTAAAAATAATAAAAATATTTTCTATTTCATGTTCCATGTGTATTTTCTTAACTTGATATGGCAAACTCTATTAAATAACATAACAAAGTTAATTAACGGTAGGAGTTTTGAAAAATAAAATTAAAGGTTAGGGGGTTAATTTTAAAAATTTAAAAGTAAGGGGTCATTTGCAACTATTTCAAAATTTAAAAAGGTTTTATACATTTTAACCTTACATTAATATTATAATTAAATATAGCGATATTTTTTAGACAAGAAGAGATTTCTTAATTAATACTAACATATAAAAAAGTGTACATCTTGCTAAAAAAAATTTCCCCTTTAAACAACTAACTATATAATTTCTTATATTCCCATTGCATTATTATTTGAAAATGCTAGACTTGTTATACATTAAGAGAAATTCGTGCATGAACTAATCAATACTCTATCCAATAAAATCATATCAAGTATACAAGTTTAGAGAAACATGCAAGAATTTCTCTTCAAGTTTAACACCCTTGTTTTATGTGGAGAAAAATACGAGCAGAGAAATTAGGTAGGAAAATTTTTAAAGATGGTGAATTTATTTATTACTTATAGATTTTTCATTCTAGCATTATCTTGTCTTTTTTTTTCCATCCAAACCAAACCTAAGTCTTGTACATAAATACACCCATCGTCTCAAATTATAAAATAACTCTAAAAGTATTTCATTATTTCAAAATATAAAATAATTTAATAAAAATAAATTTTTATTAGTAATATTTTTCAATATTACCATTCAAGAGGATAAAGAATTGAAATGATTGTAGTATAATAATTAAGTTTGCATATTTAAAATTACTCTTTGGATCATAATATAAGGCATCTTCTATAAATCTTGTTTGGTCCAAAATATAAGGCATTAAGTAATTTTTATAATTAATTTTTTAACTATACTCTTATTTTATTTATTACCCTTTTTGAAAAAAAAAGCATTGAAATTTTAATTATTATTATCAAAGTACTTATATAGGGTATTTAATGAGAATAAAATTGAAGCTCTGTAAATTTTTTAAGAAATTGAAGTTTTAACTAAAACTTTTTTAGAGCTGTGAATTACTAGTTACTAAATAAAGGTCATTTTTTAAAATTTTTATTTTTATTTTGAAAAAGATAAATTTATAAAGTACTCCCTCCATTTAAAAATGTAAAGTATTTTTTAAAGAATTGAATGTTCTATGTTAAATCTTTTGATATGTAATCATTGTCTTTTTTCAAAATTATTCCTACTGATACTAATTTTATATTTATTTTATGATATTTAATAGGGTAAGTATAAAAAGATAGAATTTGTTTAAAAGTAAATAATTACTTTATTGAAAAGTAAAATTCTAGTAAAAATATTTTATATTTTTAAACGAAAGGAGTATCATAATTGAGCGTTATTATTGATATGTCTAACCTTGGCTCACGGATTGAGTACATGAGAACAATTGCAACCAGAAAAGATGTACACAATGCTCCAAGACCTGATTCAATTTGAATCAATCAGAATGACATGGACTTTCAAAAACTAGTTGCTATTGAAAAAAAAGGGGGGGGGGGGATTCGAAAGATTCAAAGCAAACATGGGATATGAATTGTGATTGTCTACAAGAAAAGAAAAACAAACAAGAAATGGGATAGAGAGAAACTCGGTTAAGCAGACACATGCATGTATGTGAACTAATCAGTGAGCGTGAAGAAGCTGTCCTTATTATGAGCTGTGGCCGACAATTATTTGTGTCTGTGAGAAAAGGATCGGTGAATGTACGTATTGTCTTCCATAGTCAAAACGACAAGAGGTTATTTATTTCAAAAATGGTGAGAGAAAAAGAGCGTGAGGGAACCCAAACCCAACCATTATATGATAATCTAGATCAACTTGTCTACTTAAATAATTAAACTGTTAAATTAATATATTAATCGATAAAATGTTTTATTTATAACTGATTTAATTATAACTTAATTACATTCTATCATTAATCCTTCAATCAATATGTTTTGACAGGTTCCATATTTGGTCTGGGTTTTTTGTACCTTAAACCCAGTCCCAAAAAAAATATTAAAAAAAAGCATCAAAAGAAAAACAACAGCTTTTGTCCTCTTTCTTTATATAAACCCTCAAATATTGTTTGTTGTCGTTTTTGTGTATTATTATTAATTAATTTGACTTTAATGGTTTCTTTATCTTTTCTTCTTTTTCCTCTTGGAAGAACTGGAACGCCATTTGTATATCGTACGAAGACCAGTTCTTGCTTTAGGGCTGCCCCACTGCAGCATTTTGAATTCTTATTTGTAATCATTGAATTAATGCCACTTTATCTGCTTTTGAGATAGACAAGTCCTTTGATAAAAATATGTATTTATTTGTTTATAAATGAATATGATAAATTTAGTGTTTATATTAATTACATTAATGGTTGCTTGGTTTGGACAGCAAGATAAGAGAGAAAATTACATTTAAGGACTTAATAAAAAATTATTTACAAACAAAAATTATTATTAAAATGAGAATATCGACTCATTTTTTTTAAATGAGACTTGTTATTAATTTTTTATGTAAATAAGTTTTTTAGCAAGTTTTTAGATATGATTCTCTCAATATAAAATAAGAGAAAAAAAACAAGAGAACGGGGGATGAACTATGAAGATAAAATATTTCCTCTCATTATATTTGAATGAGTAGATAAAAAAAAGTAAATAAAAAGTGACTAATTTTTTAATAAGTAACAATAATTTCTTTTTTTTTTTAAATATGGTCCAACCAACCGTGAGTTGGGTTAAATAAGCAACAATAATTCCCTCCTTAAAAAAAAAAAAACAATGGGCCACTTGTCTTTTTTTTTCTTTTTTGGAGAAATTTCGATATATGCTTTATCTTCCACATTTTTGCAGTTTTTTTTTAAACCTTAGGGGAGAAAATATATGGGTAGTATTCCTTTCTTTTCTTTTCTTTTTAGTGCATGTTTGATTTTCTATTGATCAAAAGTCAATTTATCAAAAATTAATAATATAATAGTCCATTTTTATAATAAAATTTATATTTAAATACATTTTTAAAAAATTAATTTAATAAATTAAAAAGTTGTTTTGATTATATATATAAAAAAAATATTTTTAAATGTACAATTATCAAAAGGATTTTGATTTATGATTGTTGTTATAGAAATGTAATAAATTATAAATGTTTAAAAATGTGATAAAAATTTTAAATAACATAAAATTTGATATGTTGAAAAATAAAAAAATATAAAGTTTGATATATTGTAAAAAAATTATATAATAAATAATTTAACATACATTAAAATTGAAAATTAGCATGATTAAAATATATATATATATATATGATAAATTTTTTATTCTAAAAAGTTTGAATGAATTAGGTTTTGGAAACTCACTGGGATCAAATCATGCATCTAGGCTCAAATAATACTAAAAACTTGATCCATAATTTCTATAATAATAATAATTACTATTATTTAAATGATGATTCTGTCTTTAATGAATTAATATTATTTTTTAAATAAAAAAATAGAAGAGTAGCTTGGTTAAATGCAAAATTGGGTACATACTCATTAATGCTCCCAGCGCCCATTGCATTTTGAAAGCTTTAGGATAGCATGTAAGAAAATCCACTTTCAATGCTTCCTATATGTACATCCCAAATGTCCATTTTGCCCCCAAAAAACATTATCCAAACAACTTTCCACATTCAAGAGTGCGAAAGTATTTTTAAAATGTTGGATACCCAAACAAGCCCAATCAATATTGCTATTATTCTAATAGGAAAAATATATTTTTCTTTCTCCTTTTTTTCTTCTTTAATGTTCTCCTTATCTTCTTTTTTCTCTTTATCCAATAATGGGATAAAAGTTTTGCTCAAAAAAAAAATAATGGGATAAAAGAATGAAGAAGGAATTGTTTGTCATCTTGACGATAATGTTATGTAGAACTAATTAGTGCAAATAAGTTTGAAGGAGATCAAAAAATCATGAGAATGAAACCCTAGTGTTACATCTAATCCGTTTCACTATAGATATCAAGTATAATGGTTAATATACATGTTGTGGCAATCCACTAGCTAGCTAGAGGTCAAGAAATTTAATATAGTTAATTTGAGACCACTTATCATTAAAGCAGTAATTTGGACCAAACTCAAATAATTATTTTTAAGGTCAAATTTGGAAGTTTAACAAATTTTATTTACTTTGAACTTATTCAACTTTGAGTCAAGCCCAAATACCCTAACTTTTTATTATTAATAAAATTAAAATAAAATAATATAAAAATTGGAAAAAAAAACTTAATTTTTTAAGATAAAAATTGAAATTGTTTAAAAATGATAAAATACAATAAAATAATATTTAATAATTTGGGTAGTCAGGCCAAACTGAATAATTCTAAAAGCATGAAGTGTAAGGACTAAGCTTGGTTGTAATAAGCTTTTTTTTTTATATGTTCAGATATTTTAAGTTTAATCTGAATAAATCCAACTTGAATTAAATCCAAACTATCTGAGTTATCATCAACTTTGCTTATCATTTATAGCATTCTTCAATTTTGAATCATTAATTTATTTATCAAAGGCACAATAAAACTTTTAGTACTTCAAGTTGGGAAAGTGACAATTAAGGACCCCATAAGATCGTTAATTATAGTTAGGAACTCTAAATTATTAAATCCTGATAATGGATCATAGTTCTTATTTGAAATTAAAAACACATGAGTTTAAAATTAAGAAAAAATACTATTAAAATTACTATTATGGATTGAGACTGTTGTTAATTTTAGTTGAAAAAATTAAGATTTATATTTGGGAATCATAACAGTAATTTCGGTAGTCCCAAACCATATTATTTGAAATCTTGGTTTTACCAATTGAAATTAACAATATAGTTTTAACTTATAATAGTAATTTTAACAGTATTTTTTATTAATTTTCCAAGTAATTTACATAGATAGGACAAACATCAAAATTCAAAAGTAATTAAATTTATATTCAAAAGTGACTTTAATAAATTTTCAAGTGACTATAATATATTTACAAGTGCCTTTTAAAATTTTTGCAAGTGAACTTTGTTCACATTGAAAAATAATTCATTCCCAAATGCAGTTCTTAGTTTTTTCAACTAAAATTTACAATAGTCCTAATTTATAATAGTACTTTTAGTAGTATCTTTTCTTGATTTTGAACTCAACTTTTTAATTCTAAGTAAGAAACATGATTCATTATTGAAATTTCAATAATTTAAAATCCTTAATTGTAATTAATGACCCTATAGGGTCCTTAATTGTCATTTCCTCTTCAAGTTGGCCTTGTTAATTATTGAGTTGATCAATTAAGTTTAATTTTTTTATTAATTTAGTCATTCATATTTTTTAAGCTGTCATGTTAGTCCTTTAAATTTAAAAATATAATTTGCTCTTGAATCAATCTAATATGTAATAAATGTTGATGATTTGGTATGCATATGTATCTAAATAACAAATTGACATCCTTCAAATCAATTTAATTTTTATCAATACAGTTCCTTACATTGTGTTTTATTCTTTTATTTTTTAAAATATATTTATGAGTCTATTTAGTGTTTTCCTTTTTTCCCCAACCCAAATAATACACTTTTTTAATTACTCTTCAAATAATAAAGACTAAATTAATAATTGAAGCAAACTTAATGAATCAAATTAATAAAAACTAAAATTGAGAAACCAAATCGATAATCAAGACAAATTTAAAAAAAAATAAAAGTTTCGTTATTACATTATTAAATTAAAAATAAAGGTTATAAAAAGTTTAATATTAAATATGTAATGCCCATGGTATAGATAGAAAGTTAATTTGTAAAACTTATAAAAATTTTAATATTAAATTAAACAGTCTATATTAAATTTGTATTAGTTAGATTGATGATGAACATATTTATTAATAAATTTTAATTTTAATTTTGATAAATATGAAATGAAAATAAAAAGTTTTAAATCTAAATGATCTGAATCTCATTAAGGATGATGAGTAACACAGTGCTTATCCCAACATTGAAAACAGTCTAGATTTAAAAATGTAATAAATAAATGTTAGATGTCAATTATCAAAATGTCCTTGTCTTTGTTATTTCAAAAAAGAGTCATTATCACAACCCATCAGAGCCATTGCTTGCGACCGCCAAAGCTCCATCACCGGTAGCTGGACCACCACTGATGGTCACCATAGCTTTGGCGTAGGCAACAATGGTCAAATGTGATCAACTATATCTAAGAATTAAGGGAGGATTTGAGCTTTTAACCTTTTAGCTTCCCAAAATGTAAGAAGCCATTAAACCAACAAGCTTTTAATTAATATATATATATATATATATATATATAGTGCAAACATGCACATCCACCCACAGATCGGGAAACCATAGCTGCAACGAAGCTGACACTTAAAAAAAAAAAAAAAAGATAGAGGCATTTTGGTAATTAATACTTAAAATTTTATTACATTAAATAACCTTGGACATGCTGTACAATTTTCAGAATACTCTGGCTCCCAACACTAAACATGTCTTTTGGAGGGTCCCAATTGAAATTCTCCTTCCCTTTTACTTTCCTTTTTCAACCTGACGCAGTTTGATTGTACCAGATTGACTTCATAAGACCTGATGAACAGTCCTAATCTCTAATGCAGGGCACGCGCGCGCGCGCAAATATGGATAATATGTAATCAAAATAGCATATACATTAGTTAATGGTGCGTTCATAAACATCAGTGCATCTAATTTTTTTCTCCTAGAACAGTGAAGAAAAATTAGCAAATCATGAATTTGATCATATAATGTTGGTTCAAAATGATTCATTTGTCTAATTATAATCCACTAAAATAATTTATTAAAATAATCATATATACAATTGTGGTGTTCTGTTCAACTCCAACGGAATTATATCCAATATTCATAATTAGTCAAAATTAGCTTTCAGTAAATTAAATAAGTAAAAGTTGTAATTGGATCGACCAGAAAAACTCATTCAAAAATCATATTTATGGTGCATTATTGATTTATTACTTTTTTCTTTTTTGTCAGAAAAAGCGCCAATTTTATAAATCACAAAAAAAATTACAATCATTAATTGCCCAAGCAAAAAAAAAAAAACTCAAAATCCTTACGATACAACGTAATACATTATTGATTTATTGTTGAAGAACTCGTGTTCGTATGTAGCGTATAGAACAACGATCTATTTTAAATATACTCAATTAATTAGCTTATGTGGATCACAATGTCATTAGGTTGGTAATCCAGTAACGTCCAAGAGAAGACCAAATGTGTATTTGATTTTCAGTTTGTCAAATGTTTATTTGTTAAAAGTCCATTTAACAAAAGTTAATTTAATAAAAATTAATTATTATAACGAAATTTATATTTAGATATATTTTTTTCAAAAATTATTTTGATAAACTAAAAGTTATTTAAATTATGATAGTAAAATATGCTTTTAAATATACAATTATAAAAAAGAATATCGATTTATGATGATTTATAATTTTTATTATACAAATATAATATATTTAAAATATTTAAAAAATGTGGTAAATATTTTAAATAACATAAAATTTGATTTCTAATGCTAAAAAATTAATATCTAATTATTTATATTTTTTTAATTTGTAATTTTAAAAAATGTGATAAAGATTTATAATTTTTATTATACATTAATGTTAAAAATTAACATGATTAATTATTCAATTTATAATGTGAAAAAATTGATATCTGATTGTTATTGTTCAAATGATAATTATATTTTTAATGAATTAACTATTTTTAAAATAAAAAAATAAGAGATTAAACTTAGAGTAGTATGGTCAAATAATATTTTACTTTTTAAATTCACTTTTAAAAAACTTCATCATTTTAAGTTAGCCAAACGTACATTCAACCATATTTGAAAATAACTTTTTAAATAAATTTTAAAAAAATTAGAAACTAAATAACATCTAAATTTAAAATTCATTTCAAAAGTCCCTTTGATAAATTGAACTGAAAACCAAGCAAACCCTGAGACTTTTTGGCAAGGAAAAAAAAAGATTTGAGTATAAGAATGGAGGTAGTATATTAAACTTGAATTTAGATAGTCCACTTTCTTGGTAAAGGCATGAATTTTCCAGGAAAATATATGATATAGTGGGACATGTGGAGTGAGATTGTAGAAGTTGCGTAGCAAGAAAGGATTCGAAGAAAGATTTGCATGATGGTCTAATTCCATTGCAAGCAACTATGTATGATTGTGCCACCACTGAAGAGATCAAGCCAACCATACGTGGATCAATAATTCACCATTTTAATTAATTTGCCAAATGAACCAAATTATCCAACAATCTTGCTCAGCACTTCAAGCATTCTCACTTGTAGCAACCGAACATTCCCTTAATATTTCTAATCCTTTTTTTGATTATATTCATAGGATACATACACACATATATATATCTATATAGGGATTCATCTTTATAAATGTTTAATTAATACATGTCTTGTCAAGGCCTATTGTGCTGCTTGCTTGACCAGATTTATAAGAGAGATATATATATATATATATATTTTATAAAATTATATATAGCAGTGAAGTTTATTAAATATATTCTATAATAATCTTAATTTTTTATAATTTTTAAAAAATACACTTTATTGACAAGGGAGAAGGGGAAGGAAATTTATTTAATAAATGAAATAATGAGAGATAATATTAGAATAATTATTATTAATGAAACTTTTTTTTAAAATGTTTTGTATTTTGAGACACGAAATCACTTATAAAAATATCTTATAAAATAGATGGGAGGGAGTATTTTTGTTCAAGTTAAATTATATTGTCCAATTAATTAAAGTTACATTGTTTATGTTAGAACCTTATTGGTGGTCGATTTATAACTACCTCTACAAAAGCTCTTCAAGCTTATAGGCATGTTATAGTTTTGATGAGTCTCAAAACTCAATTCATTTAAACTCTTCTCAATTATGTTAAACAAAAATGGGTAGAAGTAGTGGAATGAAACCAAATCTTAACTCAAAAATTCAACACTCGAGTTTATGGGCCCTATTTTATTACTTCCTTCATTAAAAATATAAAATATTTTTAATCAAATATTACCCTTTAATAAAGTGATTTATTTATTACGGGTGCTTTTAAAAAAATGTAATGGTTACAGCTTAAAATAATAAAAATATCATACATTTTTTAACATCTAACCTTTCAAAAAATATATCATATTTTTTAATGAAAGGAGTATATATTAGCTATTAATGAAAGTATAGTAGTCACAAAAGCTAAAAAAATTTATATTTTTTGGATATGCATATGAGTCTAAAGGAATAACAAATAAGCAATGATCGAGAAAAAGATATGACATTAAAACTTAAAATATCAAGGTTAAAGTTTATAGATCCTTCCATTTTATTATTCTTATTAAGCTTAATTTTATTTAATGTGAACCTTCTCATATCCATTCAATTTGACTTACACTTGGACAACCTGATCACAAAAACGAATCATGTGTATTAAAGAGTTGCACGAAGCCTACTCTTTATTTCACTTCCCATAGGTGTCCTCTTATTAAAAATAATTTTATTAGAAGCATGATTGTATTAAATGCGAGCATATCTTCTAATGAAAATTTAAACTTTGATTCACACCATGTTGTGAGAGACTAATGTCTTTCGTTAAACCTAATCCCCTTGATTGTACCAAGCCTACTCTAATTGTTAATAAAAAGTTTAGATTGAACCAAACTCTTGAAATTTAACTTGTGCTTAAGTTCAATCATGATAATTTACTCAATTTAAGTAGGTTTTATATTTCTGGTCCCAAAAAAGTAGGTTTTATATTGAGACAAATAATTAAATGAAGCCTAATTAATATTCAGAAATCGAATATTCTAAATATATGTAAATAATTAACGAAATACCTAATTCCTAATATTATAATATCTAAGGGTCCCATGAAAGTACAGTTTGGCCGATCCTCAATACTAACCAACACATACGTGCATGAAGATTATTTAAAAAATAATAATAATAATAATAAGAGAGTACCAGAAGGTGGTTATGGTACCAAAATACTTTATGGAAGATACAACCACTCGATTCATAAAATAAACACAATAAATCATATCTAATAACCACCAACAATTTATAGAATATACATTAAACGTGTGATGAGAAAGCTCTTACGTCATTAAATGTTATGGTTGGAAAAATTAAGATGATGTAACGTGTATGTTTCCTGTGTATATTCATGCAATGTGCTTCTCATCAGCACCTAATTTCCAACCTAATCCATGACCGTTAACCACCTTTTCTTCTTCTTCTTTTCAAATTATATCATCTAAAACATAATGTCGTTAAAACCAATGAGGTTCGGGTATCCAGTAAAAAAGGAACAGTCCTTCATAATGTGAAGAATTAAGATCTAAAATTTTAAATTTTTGTTGAAAGAGATGTTTATATAATGCTTGACTTTATCTTGAACAAAATTACATTTGAAAAGAAGTGAGTAATATAAAAAATTATTGTTATATGTATTCTTAATTATATGACTCTGCATTTGCTCATGCCTTGTCATGATGGTATAATAAATTTGATTTGAATAATCATCTTATATTGGTGAGACCGTGGGAGCATATTCCATGTTCATCAAAGGGTCCTTAGCTCAAATTTGAAATATTCAGATTAAATTTGATTAGTCTAGATTTAATTTGTTTTTATTATTGTATTTTTAATATTTTATTATTTTAATAGGCTTTTACATTGAACAAAGATAACTTTAATTACATTTTCAAAAAAATAAATTTATCATTTAAAAATATTAAATATAAATCGTTAAACGTTTCAAGTTTGATGAGCATCTAATAATGTAAAGCAGCAAATTTAAATTGCGAGAAATTAATCTACACCTACTGCCCTTAGTACCTCAACTTTTGATTTAGTATATACGTCTTTATGTTTGTGAATGATCCAAGAAAAAACATTGATTTGAATCTTTATATGGGATATTTTTGTATTTTTGTATTTAAATTATTTTTATTTAAATTAGTATTGATAATGTTGATATTATATCTTGTGCCTAATTTCAGTTAAGATAACAGTAGTAATTTAGTATTAGATTTGAACCATCAAATTAAATGGTTTCGATGAAATGTCAAATGATACACATATTTTTATGTATGCCCATTTCAATATCTATAATATATATATATTATATATATAAAGGGTAAAAGTTTTAACAAGCTGTATTATTTATTATTGACTATTATTGATGAGTTATGAAAGTGCAACTTCTTTGTCAAAATTCATATATTTGCACATATCATATCACTTTATTTTAATAAAAGTGATGCAAATTAAAGTGGGTAAATTTTTCTGTAAGGGATAATTCTTTCTTGATGTTTATTTTTTTAATATCCATGTGGATAAAATATATACAATTATTGTTGTGATTATGAAATACTGAATTGTCCCTTCCTTATTATATAAATGACATGCATCTCATATTTTCAACTATTCAATTTAATAATGACTTATAATAAATGTTGAGGGGGAAAAAAAAGAACTCCATGGTGTTGCAAAGGTCACTGGGTGCATAGGGAAGTTTCATTGATATTAAAATAATATATAGAAATTTGAATTCATATTAGGAGGAGATGTGCTTATATTTAATATTTAACTGTGTCTTAAATATGATTATTTTTAATAAAAGAGTACTTGTGAATAATAATAAAAATAGTATCCAGAAACAGAAAGTAGAAGTAGACTCAAGGATGCATTGAAATAAAACGGTATCTAGGAACATTAAAATCTAAAAAAAAATACTTAAATTTGTATATTTAAGGAACTTTATTCCAATTAAATCAGGAAAAGTAATTTTTTAAATGCATTATTTATTTCTATAACTAATTTTTATTAATGAATTATAACTTACTTTTAAATTCAAAATAATGTTCTGATTTAGTTTAATTACATACTTAAAATATGATTGTAAAATGTTTAAGACACGTGATATAATAAAATAAATTAGAAGTATAGCAACAGTGATTTAGTTGAATGATAAAAGACTCAATATTTTTTAATATGATCTTAAACTTAAGCCTCATGAAAAATGTTAAAATTATACTCATAAGTATTAGTCGTACCAAGTGAAAAATTTTAAAGTTATACTCATAAGTTAAATTTCAATGAAAGGTTGAGTTTTTTCTTTTATTTTTTTCAAAAATCATTTCAACTTAAAGGGAAAAAAATTGGCCAAATAAAATCTTATTACTTTAAATTTTAGGTCTAATAGCACCATAAACCTAAACTTATTTATTATACAAATTGTTATTTTAATTTTTGAAAATGGTGCAATCTAGTATGTACCATTAACCAAAGTTAATTTTAACGGTTAGTTGATTAAAAAATAGATAAGAAATGACCTTAAAAATTATATAAAAAAACCAAAAATTTTTGTTATAATTTGTTGGGTCCTTTATTATAATTTTTTTGTCCTTTTCTCTAATTTTTAAAATTTTTTTATTATTTTTTGGTTAAATAATGGTCAAAATTAACTTATTAACGGCAGAGGTTAAATTATATTATTTTTAAAAATTAAGAAAATAATTTATATAATAAATAAGTCTAAAATCTATAGTACCATTGCACCTAAAGTTTGTGAAGTAATTTATTTATTTGTATGAGTTAAAAAAAAAAAAAAGGCTTACATTATGCATCTGCATTCTAACTTGAAAAGCAAAGAAGCCTTCTTTTTTCTAACCCCTTTAAGTAGCCATATTTTAATTAAAAAAAATATAGTTAACATATTCATAGCTAAATAAATTAATTTTGTGACTCATTGAATAAAATTTGAATTTTGAGTTTTGAACTGTAACCTTAAATATTTTTTTTAATTATCACATAAAATAATATGATAGCTTTTGAAAAAGTTCAAGCATCCAATATTGAACCAGAGAATAAAATCCTTTGATGGAAAATTTGACGTTGAAGTGCCATCTTTTTGGTGAACCGCCAATCAACCAAATTTCTGGAGGTTTAACTAAAAGGGAAAGAAAGAATAGACTTTGAACAAAGAAGGAACATATTTCATAAAATATAAAGCGTTAAAATAAAAGTCATGATAAGACCCAACTACAGTCAATTTTAGTTATTTTTTTAATTGAATAGTTAAGGTTGCTTATTTTTAATTATTTTTTTGATCAATCTCATCTCTTTTGCCTGCATGTAGTGACTGTGTATAAAATGAACTAATTCGTTCGAGAGAAATTTAAATATACATCTATAGGGGGCACAAAATTAATGAGCCCCATTTTAAATCACGAGTCCTTACAGTTTATATTAATAATTTTTTAAAAATATTAAATTATAAAAAATTTCTTAATTTCAAAAACAATATTAAAATCAATTTTATCAGCACTAAGATTTTGTGGGCAATGCATACTTGCAATAAAATAGTTATCTACTTTTAAATTAATTTTATCTTTTTATATTTATTTTTATTAAATACTCTTACAATAAATATAAAATAATTAATTTAATGAGGGTACTTTTAAAAAAAGATAATAATTACATTATAAAAGACTAAAAATATCTTATATTTTTTAATATCTAACTTCTTAAAAGATATTTTTTAATGGAAAGAATATCAGTTAAACATGAAGTCAAGGATATTGACACAAGACAAGGGGAGGAATCCAAGGAATTAGATTGAGAAGACAAATGAATTGCAATTAAATTCTCCTTCCTTTAAAAATTATGAAATATTTTTTATGATCAATATTAAATATTTATAATCTATGCATCAATTTTTAATATTTACTAGACACATACAAATAGTTAGTTTTTTTTTTTAAGACTGGGTGCAACACACACACACACACAAAGATGTATCTACTATTCAATCAATATAAGAAAAAGATGGATGATGAAAAATTTGAAATAAAAGTTGTATTAAATGTCCAGATGATTTTTTTTTACATATTTAGTTAATATTGATATAGAACTACAGTAAATATAAAATATTTTGATAATTTTTAATGAATCACTAGATCGGATAGAGATAGTTCATTAGACAAAAGATGTTAGTGAGTCAACCATGATTTTGATTAACTAAGTTGACACTCAATTAATGATTCTTTTGTCTTTTTATTGAAATTAAACAACAATATGACTCATTCCTTAACCAAATAAAATGCATTAAAAAGCAACAAAATTTTCTAAGTTCATGATAAATAAATAATGGAGAAACCTTTGATACTTATGGCTTGCTTGATTTTATATATTTCCTTTTTTTTATTTTTAAAAATTATTTTGTAAATAGTCTTTTAAAATTTATTTTTCAAAAAAGGAAATTTATTAAATTAGGTTAATTTAAAAATAATTTTAGAGTTAAAAATTGGCTGATAATGATAAATTATGATTATAGTTGGCCACGTTTGACGATAGTTTTCAACAGTGTGTTTGAAAAAAAAAGAAGAAATTAATTTTAAGATATTTTTATTTTCTATTTTTAAAATAAAAAATAGAACAGTTTACAAAATATTTTAATTCAAAACTTGCCTAACCCATCTCACTAAAGGAAGCCAGATGGAAATTTGTATTCAAGACATTATTCTATTTTTTTTTTCATTAATTACTCGAAAGTGAAGATAAGAAAATGATGAGGAATTTTAGTAGACATTTATATGGTAGACATTTTTCTCACAAAGTCTACACTCTGCAGTCATGATGACAAGCTTTTTCAAAGACGCAAGAACGGGCAACGTGGACCCGTCGTTTATCGATCCAATTCAATTTTGTTCTTTTAGTTGCTTCCATATCCATACGATGATGTACCCTTCCCATCCCGATGATAACAGCGCAAAACGACGCCCCGTTTTCGGCTTTCGCGGCCTTGATAAAAGTACAAAAGAGAGCTTCCATAATCATGTTTAGGTCCCAAAAAAAAAAGGAACCTCATAAAAAAAAGAAAAATAATAATTCAAATAATTTCAAATTAATGAATTAATTTTAGATAAATATTTATATTTTAAATGTAATTATCATATTATAAATAATTTCTGAATTAATATTTATAACTTATATCTTTTAAATTTTTTATATATGGATCACAATATATGGCATTTTTAGAAGTACTTTTTGATAAAAAATATAGGATATTAATTAAATTTTATAATATTTTTAACTATAATCCTGTTTTATTTATTTTTTTTAAAAAATGATACATTAAAATTTTAATTGTTAATATTAAGACATTTATATTTAAACAAATGTAAATTTTTAAAATATTAAAATTTTATCAACTTTTTTTTAGAACAATGAAGGAGTTAGCAATGGTTTTCCAGTCTTGTTATAAAATATGTTACTAAAAAATGAATATATATATATATATATATTAGAATTAATGTTAAAAACTTATTAAATTTAAATAGTTAATAAGTTTTAAATTTTTTTAATTCTAATGAAGCATACTAAAAGTAAGTTATAATAAAATCATGTGAGTACGTTATACTACTCTTTTCATCCTAACTTATAAAACATTTTTAGGAGAAATTTTATATTTTAAAATATAAAATACTTTGAGAAAATTAAGGTTCTATCCAGTTACTATAAATGAATGGAGGAGAATGTATTGAAAAAATAAAAATAAAAATGATATGATCAAAAGAGATGGTGAATCACATTAACAAGGAAGAAGGATAACTTAGTTTATGAGATTGAAAATCATAATTCATGAAATTTTTAAAAGGTTTGATGGTAAATATGCAGTACATATTAATACATTTTATCATATTTATCATGAAAAAATATATATTTTATTTTTATATTATTTTTGTAATCTATTCTATTCTTTTTCTTTGTATTCACTAAATGGGACCTAAGGTTTCATTTAATATATTTATTTTAATATTATATTTTCTTTCTATTTAATTTACATCCTTATTTCTTTTTAATATATTAAATAAAAAATATTTTTTAATATATGTTTTTATTTTAAAAAATAAAATTATTAAATATGTTTAATAAAATTTATTAGTACACAAGATTTTACTTATAAATTGATTGATTGACACGGAGAGAATATCTACTTCGAAGAAGGATCTTACTTCCATTAATTCAACTTTCATCATCATTCGTTCATATTTCATAGTGTTAGTCTTGGCTCTACCACATCATTGATTATTGACGCACTAAGGCGCACGTTAGTGAGAGGCGAATGGGTGGTGAACACGTGTGAGGCAATCAAGCACTGAAACTCACGTGACGACGGCACCGATCCCCTCGCGTCGCGCTATTCCGTTTCGTCAAAGTGCTTCGATGTACGATCCGTTGGGACCGGCCGTCTTACACGCTGCGCTTTTCTGTTACTTTTTTTTTAAAGAAAAAATTATTCCAAATCCACATTGATTGCGGCTAATTCTGAATTTTTTTTAATATATATATATATATATATATAAAAACTCCTTTCGGGTGATTTAAATCGGGTCAGGCAAAAGATTAAAAAAAAAACAGTTTCTAGCCAGAGTTTTCGGTCAATTAATGTTTTGTTAAATATTTTAGTGTTCTTATTTTCAATCAAAACAAAATAAGCAGATTTTTAAATTTTTACATAAATTAAAAATATTAAGGAAAAATAGAAAATTAATCATTTCATTCCTATAGCTTATGATGATTAGAGTAAAACTCAACTTTTGAATTTCAACCAATTGTAATCTAATCTTTAGAATTTTAATTCAATATAATTCAGTTGATATAATTTTAACTATTTAAAATATTATTTACTATATTTTAAAAAATAAAATTACATGGACTAACTTATTTTTTAAAAAAAATTATAGAGACTTAGTTACTATGAATTAAAATTTAGGAACTGAATTTCAATTTGAGTCAAAATTATAAAGTTGAGTTGTATTAAGTTAAAATTTAAAGATTAAGTATAATTTAGCCAATTAATAAGTATATTAAGTAAACAAAATTCCTTTCTATATCCATTTGTGTGATTAATTTCAATTTAGCATTTTTTTTTTATTTTGGCGATTATTACATAATCTGGTACATTTGTTGACCGTTTCCCAAGTCAGGCTCTCTCAATACATATTCTTATTTTCTTCACTCGCCAATTTCAAACACAATAAATGATCAACTTCCTCTCATCCAACCTACTTTTTTAAAAATATTTTTCTATATTTTGTTCATTTATATATTCAAATAAAATAAACAATAATTGTGCATGTAAATATCGCAAAATTTTCATTACTTATTTTCCCTCTCTGTTTTTTTTTTAATTAGGCCGCACATTATTTCGCCTGTATCTTTTAAACATAATCATATTATTATATTAACACCAACAAAATGAAGAGGTATATTCATTTCTCATTTTCACTCAATCATTCTCTGTCACAAAACAATACCTATCTTATAGGTCAATTCCCTATTTCATAATATATGTAATAATTAGTGAAGACTTAAGTTTTAAGAAACTATGATATTAATTAAGTTAATTAATCTTTGTATCCGGTGGATTAGCAGACAACCACAAGACATGCACATTGATTTACATGCTTAATTTAATTTTATAAAACATTTAGTTTGCAAGTTGTTCTATTTTTAAAGGGTGACATGAAAAACAAATATGATCAATTCCACTCCAAATGGGCTTTTCTTAAATATATCCAAAAATTTTATACCAAAATATTGTAATTTGTAACTGATAGAATATATTAACAAGAAGAATCTCACTTAGGCCCCAAAGCACAAAAAATTGTAAATATGACATAATACAATATGAAAACTCTTAGCAAGTTCAATGGCCTTAAGTGAAATATATTTTAATAAAAAAAGACATATTTGTCCTCTCTCTTTTCATGAATACAAAACATAATATCCTGTGATATATAATTAATCTAGTAGAAATGGTTTAACTTGAAATATACAAATTGCGCAAGATGAAAGAACAATATGTATCAATAAATGAACGACACAATGTCTTGTAATGTATAATTGGTATAGTAAAATTATTTAACTTGAAATGTACTAGTTGCATAGAATGAATGCACAACAAAATATCCATAAATGAGCAACATAATGTTCATAAATTTTTAACATGATGCCTTGTAATTAACAACAAAATGTCTAAAGGCAAATGTGTTTTTTTTTTATTAAAACATATTTTCACTTAAGGCTTTTGATTGTATTAGATTTTAAATGTAAAATTTTGTACTATAGAGGCCCTAAATAAAATTCTCCCATATTAATATGTCAAGGTCGGGTAGAATATATTTGTACAGGGTCTGAATTAGTGGTATTTGGATTTGTCCAAATAAGTAAATTTTATTATTATGAATTTTTAAAATTTCAAATACTCACTTTAATTATCCAGTTATTACAAATATGAACCCTAATTTTTTTTTAAAAAAAAGACCCACATCTAAAATTTGAATGTCCTACCTTAACGTCAATTTTGTTCGACAAGCGATAGCTCTTTTGTTTCTCTTCTTTGTTCTTTAGCTTCTTCGCATTCGTAAATTTTATCTTGTTTAATAATTTGAACTTGTTTTTCGACATGAAATTTTTTGGCCGTGACACTTTTTGTATCATTATTTTATCTATGTTCATTGAAGTTAAAACATAGATATATCAGATGAAAAAAAAATTATGACAGTTTTTTACGTATCAAATGAACTTACTTGACGGAACTAGCAAATCTGAACCCGTCAAAACCATAGGAATCGATCATCCTTGCGGAATCTGAATAAAATCATACCATCGCTCAATATTCATTCAGGGCAAAATGGGCCATTCCTGAGCGGCGAGGATCAAAGTCTTTGGTGGGTCCCAGTTCTAAAATAATAATAAAAAATAGAATTCTTTTCCAAATAATAAACCAATGTCAAATATATAGACTTCAACTCGTGAGTAGTTTCACTTCCTGATTTCTGATACAGCTAGCTCACACCAACATAGCGAAGCAGAAGAAGAAAGAAGAAGAAGAAGAAGAAGGTGGTGCAGGAGTAGGATCCTATGGTGTGTCGCAGATACACGCTAGCAATTCCGTGGACTGTCACCGGACCAACAAACTCTGGCACCGGCGGTTAAACGAGCCGTTTTGACTTTGTAAGTATCAGAAGGAAAAACAAAAACGACAAAAACAACACTCAAATTCTCCGACATCTGTGTCAGGAGCTAAAATGAGTTTTCGATTTGAGCTTTTTTTCTCCTTCTCTGAAGTAAGTCAAAGGGTGCATCGCAGTCTATCTAGTCCAGCTGTTCGTGGGCTTGGTGGATCCAGTGCTGCCAATGATGCACTGTCTCTATCCTTCCTTTTCTCTCTGTTTTACTTTTCAATTTCTCGGGGAAGTTTTCGACTGTTTGGTTGGTCGGAAAATGGAAAAAAGGTAGCGGAATTCGAAGGTGGATTAGGTAAAGAAAGAGACTCTGAAGAGAAAGTGGCAAATTGGGTGGTGGCTGAAACCTGAAAGCCTGAAATGCACCGTTCCTCTCTCTCTCTCTCTCTCTCTGGTTTCCTTTAGGAATTTTCTTGGGAAAGTTTTGCAGTGTTTGGCTGGTCGGAAAACGAAGGAATCCGAGGTGGGTCAGGCAAAGACAGAAACTTTGGAGAAAACGGCATGATGGGTGGGGACTGAAATGGGTTATAACGTTTCATAGTTTAGGTATGAAATTAAATTTTGGAATATGAAATGGGGTAGAGATGATAATTTAATGCTCTAATATACTCTATTTATTATTACGAGTCTTACGGAGATAGGTGCCATTTGTGCTGTGTCAAGCTTTTACATTAATTGCTGAAGATGGTGAAGGTGGTGTAGAGAGAGAGAGAGTTGACCATTATTAAGGGCTATGATTACAACTCACCCCTTCTAATCACCCTTCTTCCTCTGAAATCACTTATTATTTTATTAATCTAATAATCTAATTCTCTGTCCATTCCTCTCTGAAGCAAACTCTTTCTGCTTTTCTCTTCACAAAGCTTTCATTTTTGGTAATTTATTCCTCTGCTTCTTTTGCCATCTAAACTTGCTCTCTGTATCCCATAGTTCGGTTGAACTTGTCTGAGAGAAGCGATGAAGATGAAGATGAACCATTTTTGATTATATTGATGTTATTTTCTCCTATGTCGTCACTTGTTTGTGACTCTTTTGTCTCTGGGTGCAGTTAAGAAATTTCTCATATTTTCTGCTCTGAACGAAGGTAGAAGAAGATTGAAAGGTAGGTAGCATATTATATGTTTTACTTTTTCTTTCTTTTACTAGTCCAAGAAGGTTTTATCTGGGATCTGAGATAGATCTTTGTTATTTTCTTCATGAATCTTCTATAGAGAGATGGAACCCAGGTGAGATATTCACTTTACTTTTATTTATTCCTCTGTGCTGGATCCAATCAGAGCTAGTGGACAAAAACATTGATAGGGAATTTAAAATTGTGGGTTTTCTTCCTCCAAATAATTTAAAACTTGGGTTTGTAATTTTGTTGCGAAAAGTTTTCAAAGTTCCCAACTTTTCTCTTGTCCTTTCTATACTTCCAGAAACTGTCCTTGGATTCTCTTCTTCTTCTCTTGGTTAGCCAAATTCTCTTTACTTATAATAAAGAAAAAGTCAGGCAGTACCTTCTTTTTGGTACTCCCTATATTCTCATTGCTTCATAGAGGAAAGAAACTGATATTTCTTTAATTAACAAAATGTGAGATTAGAAGCTTAAGTTTAATCTAAACCCTTTTTATATTGTTTGAGTTCTTGGTAAACGCTTCCTTGGCCATTTTTTTATGAGCAAATTGATTTTAGTATAGCAGTAAAAGATTCCTTCAACGTTATGGGAAAACTGGGTTTTGGTTATAGAATCTTACTATAATTCCGTTGATATTAAAAATATTACAGCCTCTTGTGAACAGTGCCTTCTTACCCATCCTGTTTTTCGATTGAGCTTTATCCTCTGTAACTGGGCTACTCCAAAAGATTACTTTTCTGACCTTCTTATACGTTAATCCGCAATTGATTTTCTCCATTAATCTTGTTGAAAATTGTGTTGAACTTTTGAGTTCATTTTTGCTTATTTTTGTTCAATTCAGTTTGCCAATTTCACTATTGCTTCCCCCCCCCTTCCTTGACACGATGAGCAAGTTATCCATGTTGCTTGCTAAACCAGTTGTTCTTATTTACTGATCGTCAGGTTGCAGCAGAATCTGACCTGTGTTTGCTTGAAATCTGAAAATACCTCTGGCTGGAGCCCAGAAAATTTTCCATGTGTTAAACCTATTAAGCATGAAATTAGGTATGAGAAAACTCTACTTCTGATTTTTGAATCTGCCTTTTTAGAGTGAACTGCCATTTGACCTCATGCAGGATCATCTTGATGTAACTCAACAGATGTAATTTAATGTGTATCTTTTAGAGTCCTAAATTTAAAATGTATCCTGTTCATGCTTGTCTACACATGTTCTTTTGTTGTTATTAGGGTTAATAAGGACAAGTGTTTATTTGCTTTATTTCATTTTTCTGCTTATTATTGAATTCCCTTTATGGTTTCAATTTCAAATCTTGTGAGTTTATTTTTCACTGGCGTGGAAGTGTATTTGCAGATGGTGAACTGGCCTTCTACCATTCAAATGTTGGTGAGCCTGAATGTCAATCATTTGAATTTTATGTCAATGATCCGTACTCTGCTCGATGCAGATTGGAAGACCATGAAGCCAAGGAAAATGGGAAAAGGGTTCCATTTGATTTAGAGGAGAACAAGGGGAAATTAGATCCATTACCGAATCAGATGGAGGCGATGAATGGTTTGACTTCTCAAAAACTTGATTCTCACACGAGCATGATTGATCTTAAAAATGAAGGTGAAGAAAAGGTCAAGGACTCGATCGAGGCTATCTCACATTCTCAGCAGGATATAGAATTGCATACAGAATCCCCTAGTGATCCATGTCCTGATTTTGCACAAGATATTGAATCAGTCAAGAGTTTGGATCTTCCAGAAGAGGTTGCTTCATCAAAAAATCCGCCGGATATTTTATGGACAAAAGTGTTACTGAATGTGAACCAGACTTGGTAGTTGTTTATAAAGAAAGCGATGAACATGTTATCAAGGATATCTGTGTTGATGAAGGAATCCTGGCTGAGAAAAAGATTTTGTTAGAGAATACAAATGAAGAGGCTGCTTATAAATTCTCATCCTCAGAGGATCACAGAAGCGAAAAATTGGCAAAAAACATTGTGCAGCTGATGTACCATTTCCTGTTTTCCTAGATTTGCCTGCAATGACAGAGGAAACTGATAAAGTTTCTACTAATTGTTATAAACTCGAGGATTTGATGCTAAAGGATGATGATGAAACCAGAAAATTTGCTAAAGATGTTGATAAAGAGATGCTGTTAGCTGGATACAAAGTTTTATTGCAAGATTTGGATGAAGAACAGTTGACGCCTTTGATTCAGGAGGGCGACAAGGCTGAACAAAACCATCCACAGGTATTCAGCATCCTAATATAGTATTAATCATTGGATATGTATATTATTTTGGAATGATTGGTTGACTTTTTTGGCATGTTTTACAACTTTTCATGGTGCTAAGATATTGGCCTTAATGCTAATTTTGTTTGCTCTTACCATAGAGGCGTATGTGTGCATAGGTTAATGAATGTGAGTTATGTTATGTTAACTTGCCTTAAACCGATAAACTATTAAACTAATGTCTTGATGATTTTGATATTTAACTTTTGAACTAGTGCCTTAACTAGTTCAATGATTGGTTAGATTTTCAGTACCTTTGTGAGGGAAAGGGAAAATGTTAGAAAGTGATAATTTTGATTTATCTGCAGGTTTCTAGTGAGCCTGAATTGCCCTCCAAACCTAAGCAAACTGAAGATGAGGTTGAGGAAACTGTCCCAACCTTGTCTGCTATAGCAGCAGAAGAATCAAATGGTAATGTCAGCAATGCTGACATACCAGAGAATGTTGGCGTCACTTCTCAGTTTGATTCTCCGGTCCCTACAGCTGGTGCCAAAGAGGAATTCGACCAAGTCGAAGACTTTAAACACGATGACACTCAAAATTCATCGGAGGCCGTAGGTGTGAAGTCTGATGATCAGGCTGTTGTAACAAGTCATGTTCGTCACAGCTTGGGTGAAACAAGTTTCTCAGCTGTAGGTCGTGTATCGAGCCGAATAACTTACGTGGATCCCGTGTCTTATTCTGGCAGCATCTCTCTTAGATCAGATAGCAGCGCGACTAGCACGCGGTCCTTTGCCTTTCCAGTGTAAATTTCTATAAACTTGCATCAAAAACTCATCATTAGAAACAAACTTATGATCTTGGCTATTTGTTATCAAGTTCTCGTAGAGATTTAAAATGTGATCCAAGCTGTCAAAAATCGTGTGTTGTATTTTTTCTAGGAACCTGATAACAAACACTTAAAGCAAACTTGATGAGTCTTGTTCTCTCTCTTATGATTATTGATTAGCCTTCTTGCAGGAATTGCATGACTAACATACTGGTTTTGTTCTCGTGCTTACAGACTTCAATCTGAATGGAATAGCAGCCCAGTAAGAATGGCAAAAGCCGACCGGAGACGCTACCGGAAGCGCCGTGGTTGGAGGCAGGGCCTTCTATGTTGTAGATTCTGAATGCTTTCTCTTCTCTTCTTTGTTTTTAAATAGGTTTAGATTGATAAAAATATATATCGTTTAAATTTTACCTGAGCTTCACAAAATTAAATTCTATCTGTCAGGCTGTTCTACAATTTGTACTAGGTTTAGGATGATGCCAAGTTAGTGCTCCTGCAAGCAAAGTCTTTGTTCTCTCTTGCTTGCGGTACTGTGATCCATCCCTTTCCCTCACATTCTATACATGTCATTATCAATATTAACTTCCATTACCATTGAAATAAATCATAATATACATCTTTGTTTATTTATCATATATTTTACGTCACTTTTTGTGTTACTGAATGCTCTAAAACCATGAGCAAATTGGTTTAACTGTTGAAGTCTCTTTAAGTGGTTTTAAATTTTGTAGAGTTCTTTAGGAGAATTATTATTAAATGTGACTCAGTATCATATGATTGATCCTTTAAAGAAATTTGTCAAATGTAATTTTATTTTGAAATTATTTCAGCCAATTATTATTATTATTATTATTATTATTATTATTATTATTTTGTGAGTGAAATACTGAATCATATTGATTGTAATTTATAAAGTAGGGATATACCAAAAGGTCAAAAGACTAATCAAGGCCTTTAGACACCCACAATCTCACTAATTCGAAGGCACAAATTGCAATGGAAATTGGGCAATGACTAATTTGTAAAATGAAATGTTCTGGACAATTTTTCTTTTTCAAATTATTTCCTGTTGTTTGATTTTAATTTTACCTTATTTGCTTCTTCTAATTTTATTTTATTTTATATAAAGTCAAATATTATTAAACAAGGAAAATGATAAGTTCAATAAAAAGAACAAGTGGAATAGTTGAACTATCCACTCAAGCCTGTTTGTAGAAAAAACACAAAAGACTATAAACATAACAAGAAAGAAATAGAAACTTATAACCACAAGATAAAACCTTAAAAAAGACAACAGAAACATTAACAAGGAAAATAAGAATTAATTATATTCAAGAAGCAAAGAGGACATGTGAAATAAATAATGGTACTAATTTGGAAAATAAGAACTTAGCAAAAGTCAGTAAATCATGGAGTTAAGCTTAGAAGGGTTGATCTTCATGATAATGTTTTTGGGTTAAATGATAATTTTACCCTTAAATTATATGTATAGAAACATCTAGGACTGCAAACTCATTTTTGGTGTAACATTTTCTTTCAATATTTAAAATAGTGCAACATCGCCCCTTCTGTTAACAAATATTAATTTTGATTATTGGTTGATAAAAAACTTATAGAGAAGGACCTCAAAAATTAGAGAAAATGATCTAAAAAATTACAATAAATGACAATAAGTATAAATTTTTAAATAGTACTTATTTGTAATTTTCTAGGTCCTTTTTTATATAATTTTTGGGGTTATTTTTTATAATTTTTTGTTCAACTAATGGTTTAAGTTAACTTTTATTAACAGTGGGAGCATATTGTATCATTTTTAAATGTCAAATGGAACATTGAACTCAAAATAAATATAGGATCCCAGATAATCATAGGCTTATAATTTAAGGATGAGATTACCCTTTAACCCCCTTATTCAATGAAAAATTAATTATTTGGTTCTTGTAATTTTCATTCATTTGTAACTCAATTATTAAACTTTGACTCATTATAACTCAATTTTTATAGTCTTGACTCAGTTGTAACTCATTTTTTGAACTTTGACTCGGTGCAACCCAATCTCAATAGTTTTAGCTATTTAAAATATTGGTCCCTATAAAAAATAAAATTATAAAAAATTATTTTTAAATTAGTTTAAATCTTTACAAAGATTATAAAGATTAAAATTTCAAAATAGATTTACTCTTTAAAATTTTAAAATATAGGGAACAATATTATAAATGGTTAAAATTATAAGGACTAAGTTGTATCAAGTCAAAACTAAAATTATAAGAATCGAGTTACAATAAGTTAAAATTTATGATCTAATTTATAAGTGAATCAAAATTATAGGGACAAATTGATTTTTTTTTTTGAAGGTAAGTCTTTTCTTCCTTTTGATAAAAAAATTATTAGTATGCAATTTGGGCCTTGAACTATAGGTTCACAAGTGATTTGAACCCTAAGTTTGTATTTGTTACACTATGAACCCTAAAAAATTAAACTTAGGGCAATTTCACCTTATTATTAAATTAAAACAAATATCCGTTACTTTAAAAAAAAGGGGGGTATGATGTGTAATTTTTCTCAAATCCACTCTCTCCAACTCTCCTTTGAATGAAATTGCATATCAAGCCCTATTTTTTTAAAAAAAGTAATGGACATTTATTTTAATTTAATGGTGAGGTGGAAATTGCCTCAAGTTTAATTATTTTAGGGTTTAAAATATATTAAAATAAGTTTAAAATTTAAATTATTCTTGAACTTATAATTCAACCTCAAATTACATATTAATTCTCGAAAAACAAAACAAAGTAAATATTTCCGTGAGGTTGATATTGAGGTGACAAACTGATAATCAAAAGCATCCCTTCAATTTTCATGCTCATGTCATAGGCCCATGAATTATTTTTCTAAATTTTAAACAGGTTGAAAGATTTTTTTTTTATCATTATTTCTAGACAAACCATCCTCAAAAAATAGGGTATTAGTGTTATTTAAATCAAACTAAATCAACCGGTTCAACTAGTTGAATTAAAACTCGGTCCCAAGCCTTATCCAATCACCATAAAACTAGCCAAAGCAGGCAAGAAACTGGTTGAATGGGACACATTATTTTTTATTTTTTAATTCATATTTTTAAATTATAATTTATGCAAATTTATACCTAATAAGCATTATGAAATGCAAAAAAATGTAAGAAATATGCATGAATTATGTATATATTTATATATTTTAAAGTTATAAAATATAAATTATAAAAAATTATATATATTTTGGATGAAAATGATGTGATATTGATTGATACTATCTTTTTTATTATTGTATATTATTTTATTTGAAATTTAAACATTCTTTTTTGTTATTATATATAATTATTTCTTTATACTTTAAGCATATAATATTTAAATTATAACAATTTATTCATGATTAATTGAACCAAGGTTCGACCATTGAATTGTAAGCCAATATCTGGACCAGTTCAATAAATAGTTTGATTTTAATAACATTGTATTAGTCATTTAATTATCTAGTGCTACATAGGACTAGCTTGTAAAGGGCACGCTGATGAATCTGAGTTAAGGAGGTCTCGAGTTCTTTGTTAATGGATAAAACTTGTATACTTAGTTTGATATATTTAATAAGTTAATATATGTATTTAATCAAATAATGACAAATGAATTTTAATGTGTTAATAAAATTAAGGAAAAAATTTATATACTTAAGCTTATATGTATAAGGTATTTGTTACCAATTAAATAAATACATGTGTATGTTTTATATATTATTAAATTTATAACAAATTTTTGTTATTAATATTATTAACATATTAAATTTACATGTCTTAATTTAATTGAATAACAGTATATTAAATATATAAGTTTAAGAATATAAGTTTGCCCTAAAATTAATAACAACAATTTATTACAGAATATATAATATATAAAAAATTCACATATCTTGATTTAATTAAAAATAATAACATTAAATATTAAGTATATAAATTTTCTCTTTTATTAATAGCATAAAAAAGACAAAAAAAGGATATCTAGCTCATATTATTAATAAAAGGTAACTTTGACTTTTAGTTAATTAGAAAATGACAAAAAAGAACTTTAAAAATTATAAAAAAAGATCAATAAAATTTTCTTGATCATTTTCTATAATTTGGGTCATTGTTCATAATGTTTGGGTTATTTATTGTAATTTTGTGATCCTTTATAATTTTTTAGACTATTTTCTATCATTTTTTAGTCAATTAATGGTTAAATTTAACATTTATTAACAATAAAGGTTAGATTATATAATTTTCAAAAGTTGAATGAGAATATTACATTAAAAATGAATTTAGAATTCTAAACAATCTTGAACCTATAGTTTACATATAATATCAATAAACAATATCTCTAACCATGCTTGGTTAGAGGGGATGAGAGCGGAGGAATTTTAACAAAAGGGAGGGAGTGAAAGGTATCCCTTTAATCCCTCTAATTTAGAAGAGAGAAAATTTTCCTTTCTCTTTCCTTCCCTATAGTATTACCAAACAAGGGGATGGCTTCCCTCCCCTCCATTTTCCTACTTAAATAAGGGGAGAGCTCCTCACCAGTCAAACAATCATGTGCTAACTTATTTTTTGGGTAAATATGCAAATTTCATTATCAACTAATTTTTGAGAAATAATTGGTAGTTTATATTATTAGATGGTACAAAATAAATTATTAATTATTTAAAATGAAGAGCCAAGCACCAACTGTCAATTTGTCACTAATATTTGTTAACTATATATGTAAGGTTTCCCTTATTAATCTACAATTAACTCTATAATTAAAGTAATTATGGGACTAACCCAAGTAAATTATCAAGTTTGTAAAATTTACATAAATAAGATTTCAAGTTTTTAAAACTTAAGATGTTATAAAATCATTTAAAAATTATTTTTTTAAAAAAATAAAATCAAGCAAAACTTATATACAGAAGCATGGATATCTTACAAGGTAAGATAACATCAAATTGAAGTCAACATAGCAAAAAAAAAAAAAGAATGGATTTTGGGACAATTATGCTGTAGCATAAATTGCAAAATCTATAACAGCTAGCAGATTTCTTGTCCAAACTTCCGACACACACCAAATCTTCATTTGACGTCTGATTAAGGTGATGTAGGAGTTTACAGAAAGTTTTTTTCAAGCTCTAACTAATGGTAATAGTTTCATATTCAAATCATTTTTCAATTAAAAGTTGGACACCAAAATGCAAACTTACCTATTTATACCTTCAAAACATAATAAGGGTGTCCAAAATCACAACCAAGTGCATAAGTTTATAACGACCCCTAGATTACACTCCAAAGACTCTATAGGACTTGTGCAATACACTACATTTAACCAAAAACATATATATTACAAAATCACCACTCAGCCCCATAACACATAAAACACAAGGGGGATGAATTTCTTGCACAAAACAATTATTTTCACTCCAAACTAGTCAAAATACACATATTTTTTCTTGCAAAAGAATTTTGGCCCTATATTAGGGAATACAACCAAAACTTACTAACCCAAGGCACAAAATACACAAGTGTGATACAATAATAATGCAAGTAGTACCGAAAATATTCATGTGATTTCTATTTGGCAAATTAACAATCTTAATACACATAAAACAACATAAAGAGGCATACAAAGGATTACTCTACAATCCTATGCCTCAGCTTATTTTCCCTGATCTTGACCCGATAAGTTAGGCCTTGAAAATATTGAGAATTGAGGGGTGAGTATAACCACCCAGTAACCACATTTTACCTAATTTATACAGTTACATATCAATTAAAAATGGATACATTTGGTAATAAATACACACATAAACATGTAAGATAACGTATAGCCTCTGCACAACAATAACAACTATGTAATCAGGCTTCAAATACATAATCATACATACATATATATATATATATATATATATTAATAATGCATAACTTGGGGTCGTAATAATACCAACCATGCACTTCTAAATCGCACCGGACCACAATACTAACAACCATGTAGTTGAGACTAAATGCATGATCATATGCCAACCTTATACGCTCCTAATTACTTCCGATATGAAATTGGTGGCTATTTAGTGGCTACGTTCTTCACGGATTAACCTAGATTTCATTTGTGAGGAGCTATCGGGCTAGGGTCAACTTACTCACTTGTGTAATTCAGTTTCTTCCAGTGCTAATAACTATAGGGTGTCGTACCCCTAATCTAGCCCCCTCATGAACCGGTGGATATTAGTTAGGTTCGAGTCTCTTATAGAACAAGTGAGACAATCTCGAATACCTCTCGATTCCAATGGTCGGTGCCAAGGCAAGCTCCTAATTTTAACGATCGCTGCTAATACCATGTAGGTTTAGTCAACTACTCCTCTCCCTAAGTGAATTTTTGCCAATAATCATGCTATACACTATATCACATATATGTATGCATGCTAATCAACCATTCATATCATGAATCCACATATCCATACTCACACCCCACTCACTCTACATGTCAAATTTGCATCATGAGTTTCAAAAATATTAAACACGTTCCAAATCAACCATTTCAACAAATAATCAATTAATATTTAACTATAAAAATTGATTTAGGAAATTATGTTGTGGCATAAATTTTTATGCCCAACATAACACTTGTGAGCTAAAAATCTAATTTCTCTCTACAGTTTAAGCTCAGGTAACCTAATTTACTTTCTAAACCCAATCCAAAAGCTAAAACCAAACCTAATAGATATCTTTAACTATCCTCAAACCTAATTATACTTAAATTTTTATAATTACCCTTCATTAGATTAATAAATTATAGGAAAATTTTTTGGAATATTACAATTTACATCCTCTCTCTCTCTACACTCTCTAAAAAAGTGACATTGCTACTTTCTCTCTCTCTCTCTGCTTCTTCATCATCTTCCTCATTTGCTTCTTCTCATCCTCATCTTTATCCTTATCCAACTTTTGCATCCTTATCATCCTTTCTCTCCCTCCCCTCTCTGCTTCCTCACCAACTTCCTCACCATCCTCATTTGCTTCCTCTTCCTTGTCCTTTATGGCTTTTACATATTGGAAAAACTAGCTTCCCACACACACCCACTCACTTTTTTAGAATGTATGAAGCCATGAACACTGCCTTTTATCCTTGATATTCATACAACACTCTTCATCCTTCTGACCCTGACGATTTCTCCATCTCAAATAACCTCCTCATGCATAGAGACTCTTCTCCTTCTATCTCTTGACCCCGATGATTTCTCCATCTTGAATAACCTCCTCATGCATAGAGACTCTTCTCCTTCTGTCTCTTTCTGCCGTGATAAACCTAGGTTACCAGAACCCTCTTCAGCCATCACCTCAAAGGCCTCTATTTCTCTTCCTTGATCACTTGCAAAGGCCTCTGTTTCTTTTTATGCATGCACGTATGATTACTTGCATGATAGAGAGTAGACATGAAAGAGGAGTATTTGATGTGAAATATGCAAAGAGGATATGGAGGAACACAGCATAAGAGTGAGAGAAGTAATAAGGGAGATTTTGGGAGGGATGGTGGACGCGTTGAGGATGAAGGAGGAGGACATGAAGGGGTCGTTCGGGGAAGGAGAATAGTCGATGAGGATGAATTACTATTCTCCATGTCCTTGGCAATAGGATGTGATTGGCATCAATGGCCATATGGATGGCATTGCCCTTGTCGTCCTTCTTTAGATGGGTGACATGGAAGGCCTCCATATCAAACATGACAACATCTGGATTCCTATTACTCCTCTTCCTCATTCCTTCATTGTCAACATTGGCAATATTCTCTAGGTACTCCTCTTCTTTTTAGTCACATTCAGTCCTTTGTTGTTTCAGAGCATGCTTGACAAAGAGAGGTGAGATTGTTAAAGGAATGTGGGCCCACCATTTAAGCATAAACAGACGTTTGTTCATATTAGATGGAAGAAGATGTTGGATGCTATGTTTTAAATCATTGATGATTTATTTTATACCACTTGATGATACAGGCTATCCAATATTCCTTAAAAAATAGTTCATAACTAAATTTAAACATTTACTCTTTTTTTTTTGTTTTAAAAAAGAGTTATTAACATATAAAATATGCTTTTGACTAAAAAAAAATGCTGTTATTGTAATACAAGTTGTTGGTACCAACTAGTTATACACACACTCACACACACACGTGTGTGTGTGTGTTTGTGAGTGTGGTACTAGAAATTTTTAAGCATGTGTTAAAAAACAATAATAAAAGTATTTGTGTTTGAATTGACAAGTGTGTGGGTCTCAACTAGCTAAATTAACTATTCCCATTTAGCTTCAATTGAATTTTCTTTTTGTAAACCTTTTTGGGTTTTGGACTCCATACGTCGTAAAAAAATATTTTCCTTTTATTTTACCAGCATAAAAAAAGTAAAAAAAAAGGCAAATTGAGAATGAAAATAATGAAATTTATGAAAATGAATTAAAAAAATGATTATGAATCAAATTTATAAGAAGCCACTTATTTGACAGAAATTAAAACGAAAATTTTCGTTCACAAAAAGCAAGGGTTCATTTTCATAAATGAAGTCCTCCGGCTAATTTGACGATCCTTCCCGCGCCGGAATGCTACCTTCCCTTCACAGTCCTCTGTTTCAATGGCATTTCGCTTCTTTCTCCACTCCAATAATCAATCACTCACTTTCTCAGCTTTATACCGCACCATTCCTTCTTGCTTCTTCTCTTCCAGATGCCGAGGCCACCCTTTGACCCTACCTTCACAGTCACCTCCATCGCCAAAGAAGGTCCCTTTCACCGTCTCAGTGCACGGCAAGTCGTGGCAAGACCCTTATCATTGGATGCTCAACACTGAGGACCCAGATCTCTTAGACCATCTCAACCATGAAAACACCTATGCCCAAGCTTTCATGGACGATACCCTCACTCTGCAATCCACTTTGTCGTCGGAGATGAGAAGCCGAATATCCACTACCATTTCCACTCCTCCTGAGCGTTGGGGACCCTGGTTAGTCCATTTTCAGCTTTTGGAATGCTTTGTTCATGGGTTAAGCTTGGCAGATATGTTTTTTTTTCCTCCTTGAAAAAGTTATTTGTAAGATATTTGAGTGTAAATTTTTTTTTGAGAGTGAATTGGTATTATAGTAATTACCTATCCTTTTTCAATTTGTGTACTAAAAATTTGATATTTTCATTCTAAAGAGATTTCTTCAATATTTTATCACGTCAATGCCGTTAAATTAACAAATAGTTAAAATGGGTAACATTTCAAACATGAAGCTCAGATGATGAAGTTCACGTGTGGCCATCATTCGTCTATTGTTATCTGCTTAATATAATGATGGTAGGGTAAACAAATATTCTTTGGAGGACTGAAATGAGTCAAATTTAGGCAAAATGTGTCTTCGATATGATTTATGTTATATGTGTCTTAAATAACATACCTGCTCTGTTGAATTCACCAAATGAGAGAGTGAATGCGGGCTTGGTTGAATGATAGACTGAGGAATTCAACTTTTAGCGTGCCTTGACTTTCAAAATGATGCTTTATTGTGAATTTTGGAGAAGAATTACTCCTTTGATTGGTTCTAGCTAATGACTTATTTTATCCTGTGGTGGTTAGGCTGTATTACCAATACATTCCAGAGGGAAAGGAATATCCCGTGCTGTGTAGGAGGCTAGAAACTGAGAAAACAGGCTGGTTGAAGACTTTTCTCCATTATGCAATGTCGAAATCAATGCAGGAGGAAGTCCTGCTTGATTGGAATGAACTTGCTGAGAAATATGGAACGTTTCTCATCTGACTAGCTATTTGATAAATATTGGCCATTGCCATTGCTTATCTTTGCGGATTTTCTTTTTTCAAATCAAATCTGAGATTTTACATTCTGCTTGAACTCTCTTTCCTGTTGGAATTTATTGGCTAATATGTTTAATAATGCAGGGTATGTCCATGTTGGTACGTGCAGAGTTTCACCTGATCATAACTATCTTGCATACACAGTTGATATCTCTGGTGGTGAGCGGTTCATGCTTCAGGTAAAGGATCTCAGAAGTGGATTTACGGATCCAAAATTTGGAGTTGAAGGTGTTGTTAACATGGCATGGGCACGGGATGGGAATTCTCTATTTTATACTTTGTCAGATGAAAACCAGAGACCTTACAGGCAAATTTGGAGTTGTCTCTTGCTAATATTCTTTTCTTGGTATTTTGACATAAACTAGTTTTCATTCTCACTTTGATATGACATCATGGCAGGGTTCTCTGCAGAAAGCTTGCAAATGATCATGTGAATGATCTCCTGGTATTTACTGAGAGTGATTCCAGCTTCTGTGTGGACATAACAAGCACAAAAGATGGCAAGTTCATAACTGTGAATTCAAACTCAAGGACTTCATCCGAGGAAGGAACTTATAGATCTTCATTTATGAATTTAAAAGGAGATTATCCTTTTCTAGCAACATGTTGATCTTGTTGTTTATCACAGGTTTATGTTATAAATGCGGCCAATCCAATGGATGGACTAGAAAGAATATGTAAGCGAGCATCTGGTGTACAGTACTTTGTGGAACATCATTATGGCTTATTTTATATACTTACAAATGCTCCAATTTCTGAGGGTAATTGGTCTCGCCAAGATCTTTATCTGGCTAGATGCCGAGTTGTAGATATAAAATTTGCTAGCTGGCAGGTCATGTTTGGTTAGCTTCCAACATCATTCTTTTAAGTTTTCTAATTTCTATGTGCATATGTTTATCTGGGTGGATTGCTCCAACTCATCTTTGACATAGTTTCTTTTCTTCTTCAGAATATCATCCTTCCTCCTAAAGATATGAGCATATGTGATATGGACATTTTTAATGGGCATCTGGTTCTTCTCTTCAATAAGAAAGGTCTTCCTGTGTTGTGTTCCTTGAATTTACCTGTTCAAAATGATTGCAAGGTATATGAATGGTTAGTGTATCAACCATTTGAAAATTGTTATGCTGACATGTAGTTATGCCTTGCAAAATGCATCAGCAATTAAGTGCCTTTTCGGATAACCCAAAAAATCAATTATGAAAGCCCAAAATATGATTTTCTTAAAATTTATCCAAACACCCGTATTTTGATTAAATCAATTATGAAAGCCCAGAATGTGGTTCTCTCATAAACAGCTCCAACATGCTTCTGTGTTTTGATTAAATCAATTTGGTCCAAAATCAGTACAAATCGATTTTATCTAAACTCTGTTTTACCTGATGCTAATCCAAAGGCATTCTAATTTTGACTTGAAGCATTGTGAAAATTAAAACTTTAAATAAATTATCTCATGAATTTAAACTTGCACACAATATCAACTAACTTGAATTGTTTTCCAGTATCAGATGGATGTTGAGGACCTTAAACCCTGGTACTTTCCTATGCCATCAAATACATGCAGTGCCGTTCCTGGTTCAAATCATGACTTTATGAATACAGTTTATCGTGTGGTGCTTTCATCACCTGTGGTATGTGATTACAGATGCAGATTCAACAGTGCTTTACCTTGTCACCTAATTATGGGGTGCAGATTTGCTTCATATATTTGTTATATTAGAAGATTTGAATAATATTTAACTCAAGGTTCATTTGAGAAATATTTGTCTACAGTTCATTAGCATTCCAAAATCATCAGGATTTTAGGACCTATATAAAGTGTATATATATGAGTTTATTTTCCTTATTTCAGCATGAAACACGCCACCATAGAGGAAGACAAGCCAACTAATTATTAATAGAAATACTTTTCAAATGTAATATATTGTATAATGAGTGCTGTTATTATATATGCAAATATTTTGTGACATCTTTTTCCAGCTGCTATTGTAAGCCGAAATTTCTACTTAAATTTTTTTATTGGAACTCTGCTTTGGCAGAAAGAACACAGAACAGGCTGCGTCTATTTACCTTTTAGACATTGACTTATGTCCCCCCACCCCCTTGTATCTTATTTAACTGTTAGTTGTGCTTATGAATCTTGAACCACATGCCAGTATGTGTTATGGTAACATGATCCAGATGTTCTTGCACACAATTAAGAAAAGGGGTGTAAGACACCATCAAGTAGAACATTTTTAAACTCCAAACTTCCCTTGTATCTTTAGAACTGTTTGTTCTGAAAATGTCGTTCATTAATAAAATCCAGTTTTCTAACTTCACTGCTATCCTTGTTATATGCTTCAACTTCTTGTCAAGGCAATGAAGAAGTCATAAATTCATTTAAATACATATAATCATCTTTTGTGATTTTGTTGAGGTACTATATCTAGTTTCTTTAAACATGGAACTTTTATTTTTGAATATGCCTTTTTTTTTTTTGGGGAGTGAGCAGATGCCTGATGTGATTGTGGATTATGACATGTCAAAACATGCATACTCAATGGTGCATCAAGAAGAAGTAAATGGTGCTTCTGTTGGTCAGTCAAACGTCCCAGTTTTTGAGAATGAGGATAAAATTCAAGAGGCATATAATGCAGGAAATGGGTGCCCAACAAATTCTGGTTCTCGGACATGGAGAGACTTTTCACATGTATACGGTTGTCAGAGAGAGGAAGTTATTTCCCATGATGGTGTGAGGATTCCTCTGACCATTGTGTACTCTAGAGAATCCTGGAAGAAAGGTCAATCTCCAGGAATTTTGCTAGGTTATGGGGCATATGGAGAAGTTTTGGACAAGAGCTGGTGTGTAAACCGCCTGAGTTTACTAGACCGTGGTTGGGTGGTAGCATTTGCTGATGTAAGGTGGGTTGCTGATGTTTGTTACAGCTGTGCCAATAGGTTGTAGCCTTGTAGGCGTGTTTTGTATGATTAAGTTGATGATAACTGTGAAATTAAATGTTTTGCACTTTTGCTCTTAGGGTTTTGGTACCTGTTTTTCCAATCTCAATGCTAAGTGTTTTCTGGCATATTTTGTGCATGTACCTTTTTAATCATGTGATAATGTTCTTTTTTGGTAGAGGTGGAGGAGGAGGTAGTAATTCTTCATGGCATGAATCTGGAAGTGGATTGAACAAACATAATTCAATATATGACTTTGTATCATGTGGTCAATACCTGGTTAATGAGAGTTTTGTTCAGAGAGATCAGCTTGGCGCTATTGGATGGAGTGCAGGATGCCTTCTTGTCGGTGCAGCTATGAATATGTATCCAGATCTCTTTCGAGCCTCCATATTAAAGGTTTCGTATATAATTATTTTTTTTTAAAACCCTCGTTACCCTCACCTTTCCTGTGCTTAATTATTTTTCCTGATGAATACCAGGTACCATTTCTTGATATATGCAACACATTGTTGGACTCTAGCCTGCCCCTCACAATCCTTGACTACGAAGAATTTGGAAATCCTCAAATACCATCCCAATTCGATTCCATTTTTATGTATTCTCCTTATGACAACATTTCTGAAGGCCAATGTTATCCTTCAGTCCTGGTCGCATCAGCACTGAATGATTCAAGGTAAATCTCAGTTTCCATGAACTATTGCATATTTCCTTGGCATGCCTTGCTTTCTTTGCTTGAATGATATAGTTCTTCATGTAACAATTGTTACTCAGACAAATCTTGATGACATTCTTTTTCAGAGTTGGAGTTTGGGAAGGTGCCAAGTGGGTGGCTAAAGTACGAGACCGTACCTGCTATAACTGTTCTCGAGCTGTTATCATGAAGACGAGTATGGTTGGAGGACATTTCGGTGAAGGCGGTCACTATGGTCAATGCGACGAAGCAGCTTATGAATATGCTTTTCTCATGAAAGCTTTTGGCATTCTCAACAATTAAGTAAACTCATCAAACTGCAGGAAGGTTGTCTTGAGTAAGTGGAAGGCTTGAAGAAAAGATGTCTTCAGGATCACATTTGGAATCTACAGTTTGCAGGTCATGATCTTTAGTATGTTTTATAAAGGTAAAAATACTCCCTTCGGTCATAATTATAGAGCGAAGCTTTAGTCCTATTTGGTCTTAAAGATAGGACAAATATCTAGACATATAGTAGTTAACTTTTTTCCAATATTGCCCTTCCTTATCTGTGCCAAGTTGTTGGCAAATTTTTAATCCCTAAACACACTTTATTGTGATTATTAATTTCAGTGAATGGTAAAATTGAAAAGTTAAACATTTTTTTTACAAGTTTAAGAATATCAACAACTATCCTTTAAGAACAGTGAAATTAGTTAACTTTGCTCTTTAATTAGGACTGGAGGGAGTTATATGATCTATGTAACATAGTTGAGTCTGCTTAGTGGGATGAGACTTGACTTTTTTGTTTATTGTGTTAATTGCATAGCTACTTTTTCTTTTTGGTGTACAACTCTGCACAGTCACTCTTTGATACCACTTGAAGAACTTTCCATGGCTCCTTCTTTAATTGACAGCTTTTTTAATGCATGAACAAATGATGTTTGAATATGTACAAGTAATTGTTTAGATATGCAAAACAAGATATCCATGATTAACACAAGGTCATGAAAATGCTTGGAAAATGAATTTATTACATACTTTTTTATTTAGCATAATATTAATAACTAGTTAATATTGGAGGGACATGTTATGAAAAATAGAATAAATTAGGTTTAAAAAAATTGACAATTTTTTTATGTATGAATAAGTGATGTTTGAATATGTACAAGTAATTGTTTATATATACATAATAAGATGTCCATAATTAATAAAAGATCATGAAAATGCTTGAAAAATAAATTCATAACATATACTTTTTTATTTAGGATAATATTGGTAACTAGTTAACATTAAAGGAACAAGTTGTGAAAAATAGAATAAACTGGGTTTAAAAAAATTGACAACTTTTTTAATGTATGAACAAGTAATGTTCGAATATGTAAAGTGATTATTTAGACATATGCAACTAGATGTTCATGATTAATAAAAGGTCATGAAAATGTTTGAAAAATAAATTTATGACATACTTTTTTATTTAGCATAATATTGATAATTAGTTAACATTGAAGGAACATGTTGTGAAAATAGAATAAATTGAGTTTAAAAAAATTGACAACTTTTTTTATATATGAACAAGTGGTGTTTGAATATGTACAAGTGATTATTTAGATATACATAACAAAATATTTATGATTAACAAATGCTCATAAAAATGTTTGAAAAATAAATTTATAACATTTTTTTATTTAGTATAATAATGATAACCGGTTAGTATTGAAGGAACATGTTGTGAAAAATAGAATAAATTAGTTTAGAAAAATTGACAACTTTTTTTATTCATGAACAAGTGATGTTTAGATATGTACATGTAATTGTTTAGATATACACAATAAGATGTTCATGATTAACAAAAGGTTATAAAAATGCTTGGAAAATAAATTTAGAACATATACTTTTTTAATTTACCATAATATTAATAATTTGTTTATATTGAAGGAACAAGTTGTGAAAAATAAAATAAATTGGGTTTCAAAAAATTATCAACTTTTTTATGTATGAACAAGTGATGTTCAAATATGTATAAGTGAATCTTCATATGTATACAACAAGATATTCATAATATGCAACAACAGGTAAAAATACTCTTAAATAAAAGTTGTAATATATATATATATATATATAAATATAAATATAATTTTGCACTATATATATTAAAGTTCTTGTTGGCTTAAGTTCTCCTCATTTTGGAGAATCAAGGGGTCAAGTGTTTAAATCCATCCTTAGCCACTTGGTATAGAACACTTTTTTTTAAAATAAAAAGTAAGGGCGTTTTAATAATTGGATCAATAAAATTAATTGTAATTTGGGTCCTTGGGCTTGCAGAAGAATTTCAAAATAATTTGGACCCTATATGCTATTCATTTTATTTTTAGGGTCCTCACTTAGATTCTCCCAATGAAATTTGCAAGTTTATGCATAAGAAGCTGTAGATTAGAAAAATTAGTATCTAACCCCTGCAAATGGTATAAATTTTGATTTGACAATTTAAATTTTCATATTTCCGTTTTAAAAAGAGGAGTATAAGTTGTGAATTAATGTCTTTTAAGTTATAAAGGAGAAAAACTTAATATCAAATCACTTGCAGTGACAAACTTTGACAACTTAAATGTTCATTTTTTTTTTTTGGTTATAAAGATATGAATATGGGTTGTAAATTAGCACCTAACAAGTCATTAAAAAACGGAAAGAGTTAATATTAAATCATTGAAAGTGACAAAAACTTTGAAAAGTGAAATTTCATTTTATTATTATAAAAAAAAAGAATATGAGTTGTCAGCTATTATCTAGCAAGTTGCAAATCTGGGAACATTATCATGAACACGCTGAAAGTGATATAAAATGAAACAAGTTGAATTTCTACTTTTCAATGGTAAAAGGAAGGGGATGAGTCACAACTAACTCTTTGCATAGTTGCAAATGTTGGAGAATTTGAATCAAAACCCTAGAAGTAGCCAAAAAGAAAAATTAAACTTGTTTGATCACTTGTGTCAATATAATTCTGATTATTCCTATTTTTATAATTTTAAAAAAGAAATTTAAATTGTCAAAATTTTGGCCACTTTTAATAATTTGAAATTAATTTTCTTAATTTGCAACTTGTTAGGAATTATTTCATAACTCATATTCTAACTTATGTAAATCCTTTAATTTATATATAACATAAAAGCTCTAATAAATTGTATTACTTTTTAAGGATAAACGATAAAACTCATTGCTGATCTTCTGTGGTTCTGTACAATACATGGGACTCATGCTAGTTTTTTTTTTTTTGGCATGAAAACTCATGCTAGTGGTCAAACAAAGGATTTTTCTATAAAGATTGGACTTCATCAGGGATCATCTTTGAGTCCTTATCTGTTCAACTTGATCCTAGATGTTTTGGCGGAACATATTCAAGGGAAAATTCCCAAATGTATGCTCTTCGCGGATGATATAGTTCTTATAGCAGAGACAAGAGAAGAGGTTAATTGCAAACTTGAGATATGGAGGAGGACATTGGAGTTGAAAGGTTTCCGTCTGAGTAGGAGTAAGACGGAATATTTATATTGTAAATTTGGTAAGAGACTATTCGACAATAATTTGGAAGTAAAATTGAGAGATCAAATTATACCTCAAGTGGAAAAGTTTAGATATTTGGGAGCCATTATTCAAAATGATAGCGAAATCAATGAAGATATTTCACATAGGATTCAAGCTGGGTGATTTAATTGGAGAAAAGCTAAAGGAGTTATTTGCGACCGTAAGGTGCCTAATAAACTTAAAGGAAAGTTTTACTGCACTGCTATCAGACCGGCAATGTTATATAGTAGTGAATGCTGGGCTCTAATGGGACAGCAAGAGCATAAAGTTGGAGTAGCAGAGATGAGAATGTTACGATAGATGTGCGGACATACACATAAAGATAAAATTCGAAATGAGCACATACGCGAAAAAGTGAGGGTAGCACCTATTGAGGAAAAAATGGTAGAAAATCGGTTGAGATGGTTTGGATATGTACAAAGAAGACCAAGGGAGGCACCAGTGAAAAGAGGGGAACATATAACTTTGAGTTCGATTAAGAGGGGTAGAGGAAGGCCTAAGAGAACACTCTTAGAAGTTGTTGAACGCGAACTCTTAATTAATAATATTCCTAAAAGCTTGATAAATGATAGAGCACAATGACGTCTTGCAATCCATGTAGCCGACCCCACCTAGTGGGATAAAGGCTTGTTGTTGTTGTTGGCATATTTAGTAGGAATTGAGCTTGAAGAGACAAATTTTACTTAGGGTTAAGGAGCAATTTGAACCTTAAATTATAAATATAAGAGTGTTTAGGATTCTATATTTTTTGTATGATATTTTTTTTCAACTTGAAAATAATGTAATATTGTCCCTATCACTAATAAAAATTAGCTTTGACCAAGAAAATTTATTAGCAGTAGATATGGTGATATTATATTATTTTTAAAAGTTAAAAGAAAATATTATATAAAAATAAATTTAAAATTTCACAAGTTTTTATCTATAATTTAAAGGTCAAATTGCAATTCAACACTTTCATGTATGAATTGTCTTTAATTTACCAAATGTTTTTTAGAATAACTAAGGCAAGTAGACTGTAGACTGTAGACGAATTCAGTGAGGACTTCACAAAGCTGTTGAACATCAAGTTATGTGTTTTAAATGTATATATTCTATATAATATATAAAATATGACTAATCTCTTGAAAATTACCTATCAAATAATTTATGTATGATTTATAAAAAAATAAAATATAAATTAAATAACATTAATTACCTTTGATAATGTTGATGTCTTGCGTTCAAGACATTTGTAGAGTAAATTGTACTCAAAATTTATCATCGACCTTGTAGCCGCTGTCAGAATTATTGAATGAATAGAAAATGAAATAAGTGAAAGATGGAATTTGTCAATTTTTCATATGACTTTCTAGTTTTAATTTTCACACATATTCCCTTCGTTTCAAATTATAGAATATTTTTAAAAGAATTTTTTCGTTTCAAATATAAGATATTTTAGATGGATTAAGATTTTATTAAATGTACCAATTACAATAGTACCTTTTCTCTTTCTACATTTTTTCAATACATTAAATAATAGGTATTTTTAAAAATTTATATTTTTTTTAAAAAGATAAAGTTGTTAAATATATTTAATGATGTTTATTAGTATGTGAGATTTATTAAATATATCTTATAAAAATATTTGTTAACTTTAATAAGATTTATTAGTATGTGAAATTTTATCTAAAAGTATTTTATAATTTAAGACGGAAAGAGTATATTTTATTAAAGACAAAAATTGTTAACTTTAACTATGAAGCAATAATCATGCGCTTGTTTTCGACGAAAATGATGGAATAGACGAACACACAAACCAAAACGTGTTGTTATTATTCGTCCATATCATACAATTAATGAATCCTGAATATCGTTGAATTTAATGTACTTTAATGATACCATGATGCTTGCTTTGTAACAACAGGTAAAAAATCACGTTAACATTAATTACTAGTTGTAATAATTTTTCATTTGCAGGGAAATTTGTTCATTTTGAGTTTCTAATTATATATACTATATTATAACCAAAAAAAAATTAAATACCTAATTTTATTATTAATCGTAATAATCTTGTCACTTTTCTAAGCGAGAACCATTTGATAATTTCTTTTTCTTTTTCTTATTTTTAAAAATAAAGGCATTGAGTTTCTTTTCATCGAATCCATGCATCAGGGTTAATTTTATTTTTTTTTATTGCTAAATGACAATAGATGGTTTTCACTTAAAATCAATAGGCTGAAAAAAAATCATTTTATTATCAAATTACTGATGTTATTTATAAATTACTTTAAAAACATTTCACCGAACTGATTTTTTTAAAACTCATTAATTTTCTAAAAATTGATTTTTTTAGTTTTACTTTTATTAAATATACGTTTGTTAATAATTTTCTCACCAATATTTAACATTGGTAAAAAATAAATTCATGATATGAAGTTAATGACATGTCTTATAAATAAGATTAAAAAATTCTTTTCTTTCTAAGTTTTATAAATAAAATCGAATGGATCAGTAGCATAAGTTGAAAAACAAGTTAATCAAATAAAGCAGAAATTAAACTCTGCAATTTGGTGATAATCAAATCAAATCAAAATAAAATATTAAGTCTATACTAAGTCACGAACACTTCATCAACTTGTTTAATAAATTTTGTGCAATACATGAAAAAAATTTGTCTAATCCCTTATGCATAGTGCAATTTTCAATGGTAGGCCCTCTTTTGGGGCTAATAATAGTAGTCATGTATTTTTTTTTTCCTCTTTTGATATGTCAAACATATAGAATTTATTGAGCTTATAGGTTAAGTCACAAGGACATAACGTTTCTCCTCTAACCTTTCCTTCTGTCTAGATTTAATATTTTTATTTTATATTTATTAAAATAAAATATTTGTAAAAATTATAAAATATTTTAATAAATCTGATCACTAATACAATCTAGATTGGTATTGCCAAAATAAAAATTAATAAATTTTTTTAATAAATTTGCTTGTCAGCAATTTGAACAATATTGATTTGATCTAAATAGTCCAATTTAGTATTAATTTTTTTATAATTTTTATAAATTGATCATCCAAATATATTTTGAATGTGTAGATTTAATATTAATTTTTTATAATTTTTTTATTTTGATAATACAAATCTAAATTGTCTCGATTGATAATCATATTTATTAAAAAATTTATAAATATAAAATAAAAATAAAAATAAAAACATTAAATTCGGACCATGGACGGTTCAAATCTTCTCCTTGGGTATCAGTGGAGCCGCGGTGAAGGGAAGGGTCAGAGGACCGAGGAGCAAAGATAAGTTCAAATGCCAAAGGCTCTCAATAACAGAAAGATGTATGGCTTATAAATTAATCCAAGCAAAAAGATGAAATTAATTCTTACGTTTTCCTGAAATAAATATGTTCATAGCATCTTTTAGTCTGTGTGTTTGTTTATAATTCCGATTAATTTGTTGACAAGAAAAATCTAATCATAAGAATAAATGTTAATTACAATTTTCCGAAAGAAAAATGTCTATCTTTATTTTCTTAATGTGGAAATTGAACAAAAGAATAAAATTAATTAGAATAGCATAAATCACCAGCTTAGAAAAGAAATTAAAGTGGTGTGATAAACAAAATCAATATAACAGTTGCTAATTATGATAAACTCAGAATATCTCTAATTACACAAATCGTGAATTTATGTGTCTATATAAATAGACATACTTGTGAACAAATATAATCTTATTAATTAAATAAGAATATAACTAATTAGACATGGAATTTGTGAAATAAGTTACCCTTATTTATGGAATAGTACGACTTAGTATACGTTTTTATATTGTACTTTCTATAAGCATTTTTTTATTATCTAAAATATTTTAAAAATATTTTTTTTTTCATAAAACACAAAGAGTAAGCTCAGCAGACCATTTATATTATCTTTCCCAATATACAAATGGACAAAAGGTAGAACTTTCTCAATTAAGTTACTATATACATAATGATTGATATTCGATCCTCTCAATCACTTGTTTCAGTGATGAAAGCTTTTATCACCCAAGCCAATTTTTATTGGTTTTAAAATATTATTTAAAGTTACATAATATGTGGAAAACAAATGCTATAAATCGACTTTTCATCCCTTATAAATGTTTACTTTTGCTTAGGGTCCATATATTTTGTTTATATATATAAATATATATATTTTTGTTGCGCTTACCTTCTTAAACAACCGATCATATCTTAAATAAAAAAATAAATGTCAATTTTGGTTTACTTCAAACGCATGGGAAACAAGAAAACAACTATATATCATAAGAATATCCCTTTTTTTTTTTTTCCTCGGGAACAAATTATAAAACTATTCAACAGATACATATATATGTTTTCATCAATTATTTTTCCTTACACAACACTCAAAACCATATATAATAACAATAATGACCGGGAAGGTCATTAGTTCATACATTTATTCTCAGAAAGCATTCTTCATCGTTATAAATATCCTTCTTACACTGCCCCTCTAATCATTGCCTTCTTCTTCTTCTTCTTCTTCTTCTTCCTGCTTCAATCTTCCATTTCTAATTCTTCTTCAAATCCTAAAAAAAGCAATCTCTTGGTCTTTTTCCCTTCTTGTGTTAGCTTTGTACCAGCAACGCATTAGTAAACTCATTCATTTATTCATTTTCTCATATATATATATATATAGACCTGTCAATTGAAGCATGGGGCTCAAGAAGAATGGTTTTGAGGATTCAGAAGACATGGAGGAGAAAGGAGAGAAGCCATATGGGAAGATGAAGTATGTGGGAGTTTTGAAAGCAGAAATGATCAAAAGTCTGATCGTTGGAGCAGCCAAGTCTGAGAAATTGAGAAGTTTAATATTAGAGGGAGGATTATTGAAAGGTGGTGGAAATCTGAAACTGTTCATGGTGGCAAAGTCAAGATTATCTTCAATCTCAAGATTCAATTTATGGACACTTTTCTTTACTTATGTCTTCATGATTTGGATTCTTGCTGTTCAGTTCATGAATCGTTTCTTCTCCCATCTCCCACCTCCAAGTACGCATCTCTCTCTCTCTCTCTCTCTCTCTCTCTCTCTCTCTCTCTCTCTCTCCCTCTCCCTCTCCCTCCCCCCCCTCCCTCCCTCCCTCCTCTCACACACACACAATATAGGAATGTATAATTCTTAAATTATTATTTGATGTAACTCAGTATCTATAGTTTTAGTTATTTATAATATTAGTTTCTATATTTTAAAAAGTAAAATTATAAAAACTAAAGTTATTTTAAAACTTAGGGACTAATTATTTTGAATTACTAAATTATAGAGATTGAGTTATAATAAGTTAAAGATTAGGAATTGAGTTGTTTCTGAGTCAAAACTATAAAAATTGAATTGTATAAAGTTAAAATTTAAAAACTAAATTATAATCAATTAAAATTATAAAGAGTAAATGATTAATTTTCACAATTCCTTAAAGAGAAGTAGTGTTTTTTCTTTTTTTGGGAAGTTTAGTATTTATATGTCTGTCTTTCGTCATTGATATGATATTTAAATGGTGTTTCATTAGGCAAATTGGCTTTGTGTTCCACTCATGACATGATGTGCTTTAATTACGATTTTATTCCAAAGTTACAGGGAATCTAGTGATTCATGGGGATCACATCCCTTTCATGAATCTTAAATCACAAAGTTGAAAATGAAATTTCCAATATTAAATACTCTTGAATATATATATATATATATATATACACGTCACTATTTAAGTCACCATAGCGTTATTATTTAGCTTTATTTTTTCTAGTTAATTATTAAATTAACTTCTAAATTTTGAATATCTAGTTTTAGAAAATAATATTTCCCCCCTTCCTGTAAATGCCATTAAAATATACTCTCATTTTCTTTGAAACTTTGAACCTTGTATTAAAGATGGGGATTTTAACAAAATAATTTATGTATATATCACCCATATTTTCTTTGCAGTTATTTTAAAATTATTTTAGAAAATGTTTAAAGAAAGAAAATATGATCTTAAGGAGAAGAAATAAACTCTTTATACAATAATGTTTTTTTAATATTATTCTTTCATAGAATTATGATAGAGAATTAAAAATTTGGAAAAATATATCAACCACAATAATATTCATCTGGTTTTATTTATAAAGTAGATAGAGAAGAAAAAATTTAATTCTATTTATAGGATACTTGTTAATTTTTAATGCTCTTCTTTATATTTTTGCCCTCATTCAATGCTTTGAATAAAAATATTTATAATTAAACTTAAGAATATTTATTACGAATAAAAGTAAAAATTTATTAAATTTTAAAATAAAGTTAATAAAATTTAAAATTTTTTTATTTTAATAAAATATGATAAAAATAATTTATAAATAAGATTGTAGTTGTTGTATCTGTAGTTGCAAGCAATCAACCAATGGACATGCTCTTTCCCAATACTGCATGCATTAAATGAATCTGAAGAAAACAAGGTTCCTAAAACATCATGGATTTCAGTTAAAACGTTGAAACGCGGAATTTAATTATTGTAATAGATTTATCGAGGGTAACAAAAAAATTATATTAAAAATTTTAAGCACCTTATTTATTTTATTGCTTTTTTTTTTTTTGCTTACTTAATTTCCTTGCAGGGATTTATGAGAATAATGGATACCTAATGGTTTCTTCCAATGGAGGATTGAATCAAATGCGAGCTGGAGTAAGCATTTTGTCCCCTTTAATTTTATATTATTGAATTTATTTATTGTCTATTTATTCCATTTTCATTCCTTTTGGTCTCCCAAGTATTTGTATCAAATGTGACACAATGTTAATATTTTTATTGCAAACATTAAATTTTAGTTTTTTTTGTTGAAATAATAAATTCCATAAAAAATATGTGGTCCTATATATGTCTCTCTCTAATTCTCTTTATTACTATCATTTTGTTTTCCTAAATGTCTCTTTCTCCCCAAGAGATCAAAGATCTTTATAATAGGTTAATATTTTACTTAATTTGGTTTATTTATTTTCCTGCAGATATGTGATATGGTTACCATTGCAAGGTTTTGAATGTCACACTTATAGTTCCTGAATTGGACAATACCTCCTTTTGGAATGACCATAGGTGAGTCAAATATTCTCTTCTAATGAAACCGATCGGTCGGCTCAATAATTGAACTTTTTTATTTTATTTTTGAAAAAATAAATTAACCCATTATTAATCAATAAATCAAATATTCTGTGCTTGTGATGGCAGCCAATTCCCAGATATATTTGATGTTAATTATTTGATCTCTTCATTGAGAGATGAGGTTCAAATATTGAAAGAATTGCCTCCCAAACAGAAGCAAAAGGTGGAATTAGAATCTCTCTATTCTATGCCACCTATTAGTTGGTCCAACATGACCTATTACTATGATGTGGTAAGTAATTATTAATTTACAAGTCAAGATTATATAATTTGCATAGTGTACATGCTCATTTTGGATATTAATTTATAAATAAATAGTGAAGATTTAATTTCAACAATTTGATGTATATTAGAATTTCATTAATTTCATGCACATAGATTAAATGATTTCTCGACATTTATGAATTTCTTGAATGAGTGATGGAATTCTCTCAATGGGGACCACCAGTTCTATTTTTGTCTTGTCTCCTTCCATATTGATATATAGTAAGGATATGCATATATTATTGTCAACATACAGTTTCCAAAATTTACTTGATACATGAATTTCATTTCTATCAATTCTTAATGTTTAAGAATTTCTCGAATATTCAAACAGTACATAATTAATTCCCCCCTTTTCTATCAAACTTATTGATTAAATCACACACACACACACACACACATTTAATAAAAATGTGTGAATTTCATTTCATAGTCATAGATTGAATGAATTTTCAATATTCAAGAATTTCTCTATGGAGTGGACGCTAAGAACTTCCTTACTTAAATGAGACAGATATCATTTCTCTTCAGTAATTGCAAATTAATGTGGACTTCATTTCATGTACATATATATATATATATATATAGATCAAATAAATTGTCAAATAATATTGAGGAATTCTAATTATATGATAATGAACAGATTCTTCCTCGAATAAAGACACATGAAGTTGTGCACTTCACAAAATCTGATGCAAGGCTAGCCAACAATGGGCTTCCTGAAGAAGTTCAGAAACTGAGATGCAAAGTGAACTATCAGGCTCTGAGATTTGCTCCACCAATTGAAAAATTGGCAAGGAAGATTGTTAGCATTCTGAAGCAGAGAGGACCTTACTTGGCTCTTCATCTTCGATATGAAATGGACATGATTGCCTTCTCTGGTTGCAATGAAGGTTGCACCCCAGAAGAGATCGATGAACTCACCAAAATGAGGTAATTACCATCATATCTATTCCCTCCAGTCTTAATTATAGGACAAATTTAACCAACTTTTGTAGTCATTAAGAAATGTTAGGTTTTATATCCTTACACTTGTTAACTTTCTAATTTTACTCTTCTTTGCGGTTAAAACCATGATAAATTGTGTTGTCTAAAAATTTAAAATATACTCATAAAAAATTTGTTGCAATTCCAATAAAAAATACCCCATTCCCATAAACACAATCAGATCCTCAATAAATAAAGAAAAGGATAAAATTGGGAAAGAATTAACTACACCAATTTTTCCATATATTAAGGACGAAGAAGAGCCTTGAGAATTTGTCCTATAATTAGGACCGGAATGAGGATACTACTTCAGTCTAAAGTATAAAACATTTTCCACTAGCTAGTGTTAATTGGCTAAAAATGTAGGACACTTATTAAATTATTCTTTTTTCACAAATACCCTCATTAATTGCATTACGGAGAGGCTATATAAAAAAGGAAATGAAAGGTAATCCAGGTATATTAACTTTAATTGGAAGATAATCTTGGAAAATATGATAATTTTTTACCCACTCAATGATACGTACAAACCACTTTCAACTACTTTTCTTAATTCTTGTGAAGGTAATTGAAAGTGTCTTATATTTTGGATGAGAGGGTGTATAGTGTAATAATAGAGTCTGACTGTCTGGTGATGACAATTGGTGCGTGCGTGCGTGCGTGTGTAGATATGCGTATCCATGGTGGAAGGAGAAGGAAATAGATTCAGAGAAGAAGAGAACAGATGGTCTGTGCCCTCTAACACCAGAAGAGACTGCTCTAACACTTCGTGCTTTGGAGATTGATAGTAACATTCAAGTCTATATTGCTGCTGGAGATATCTACAAAGCTGAGAAAAGAATGCTAGAACTTAAGAAAGCTTTCCCCAATGTGGTCAGTATTTAATTGAACGAAGCACTTTAAGACTAAAATCTGTTTTTCGATGTCATGACTATACTTAGTTATCACATACTTAGTTTTGTTACTTTGTGTATATGTTTAGGTAAAAAAGGAAACGTTATTGAATGCCTGGGAGCTTGAACCATTCAGGAACCATTCTAATCAAATGGCAGCTATAGATTACTACGTGTCAATGGAAAGTGACATATTCGTACCAACTTACAAAGGTCACATGGCGAAACTTGTTGAAGGCCATAGAAGGCACGCACAGTATAGTTTCATTTATTATCTTCTCCAAAACCAATAAAAGATTGATCTTTTAATTTAAACACTGTGACTTAGCGACTTTATTGTGTTACTGTGACAGGTACTTAGGGTTTAGGAAGACGATAGTGCTGGACAGGAAGGTGTTGGTGGAATTGATAGACCAGTACAAAAATGGAACCCTAGATTGGAATGAGTTCTCTACAGCAGTGAAGGCAGCTCATGCAGATCGTGTTGGGAACCCTACCATGAGATCTGTGGTGCCTGGAAAGCCCAAGGAAGAAGACTACTTCTACACTAACCCTCAGGAGTGTTTGGAACAATGATTATATATATATATATATATCTCAACAGTTTATGCTTCATTTACTTCAACAAGGGGATTTCTTCTCATAGAGAGGAAGAGGATTCTCAGAACATTAGAGACTTTGGATTATTTCTGTTTTTCATTCATACCAGTTTTCATTTTTAATGTGATATAATACTAATTATTTGGGTGTGTTTATGGATCGATTATAATCATGCAAAGGCATAGCAATAATGTATATCAACTTGATAACGTGTTTTGACCATAATTTTTAAATTAATTACATTTCTGGTCTAAGAATTCATCTCATCAAGTGGTTATTCCTTTCTTTCTTTTTTCAATAATAAAAATTTTAGCAAACTGGGTCTTGGCTCAAAAAACACTTTACTTACAGATTATTTACCAATAAGGTTTTTCATTGATAATAACATTTGATCTCAAAACCTTATAGGTTATGAGCCCAAACCTTATAAAATGAACTAGCAATTATTGATAATAGTGACTCTCATGACTTTTTTGTAGGTCACCTTCTAAAATTAATTTTTGATTCAAAATATAGAACACCTTGTAATAATTAAACCACTTTTTTAATTTTATCATTTCTTAATTAGTGTGAAAATATTTAATGTTATTGTATCGTAATTTAAAGTCAAGGACAAAAATGAAAGTTCATATTATTTTTTTACGATATAAAAAAATAAATTTTTTTAAAATATGTGAAATAGCTGAAAGTGTCTTATAATAAGAATCAGAAGGAGCATTTCTTTTAGTATCTTGTGAAATGGTTAAATAAAATTTGATAAGTGCAAAAGGCCTTGATTTGTCAAGTGATATCGGGCCCAATGGGCTGATCCATTGTGGACAAGCCCAATGGGCATAAAAAAATAAATTTTTTTAAAATGTGTGAAATAACTGAAAATGTCTTATAATAAGGATTAGAAAGAGCATTTCTTTTAGTATCTTGTGAAATGGTTAAATAAAACTTGATAAGTGCAAAGAGCCTTGATTTGTCAAGTGATATCGGGCCCAATGGGCTCATCCATTGTGGACAAGCCCAATGGGCTATTTGAGAATGCATACTTTAAAGTTTTGCATCAGGTACTATAAATGATGAGAAGGAAAAAAAAAACATAATTAAAGATATTTTTATTAATTAAGAATATTTTGTTTTAATTATTTTTATATTTTTTCATTTAATTTTAGGATTTCTATAATTTCTCACATTTAATTCTAAAGTTAATGTTAAGGCCTATAATAGCACTTTAACTCATTAGTTTTAGATGCACATTTAATCGAATAAGAATTACTATTATCTTGTCTCTCTTTTGAATTTTTTTCTTTTCTCTATTCTCTCTATTAATCCCTTTCCTCCTTTTTCTCTATATCCTCTCCTCCCGTTCTCCTTCCCCAGTCTCCATTAGATACTATATTTTTCATTCTATTTAATAAGAAATACTTTAATTTGCTTAATGTTTTACTATAATATATTATGTGCTTTGAAACGAAAATCAACCATTCAATTGGAATGTTTTGGGCTGAACATATCTATCAATTTTCTGCATCACCTTACGTGGGACAAAATTTATTTTTATTTTTTTGGTAGATAGTTGGGACAAAATTTATTTATTAGATATGAGTTATTCACGGCTTCACACACTAAAAGCTAGCTGATATTTTCACCATCCTAAATTATAAGACATTTTTAGATAAAATCTCACATATTAATAAATTTTATTAATACATTTAACAACCTTATTTTTCCAAACAAAAATATAAACATTCAAAATATCCATAATTTAATACAATGAAAAGAGAATGGATGACATTTAATTATAGAAAGAGAAAGGATAATATTAGAAACTGTACATTTAATGAAACCTTAATTTACTCAAAGTGACTTATATTTTAAGACAGAAAAACTCTTTTAAAAATGTCTTATAATTTGAAATGGAGGGAGTAATATTTATTTGAATTGCTAGTCCTTCATTTTTATTTTTTATAATATCATTTGAACATGATCGCAATAAAATTCCTATTTTGTATGTGTGTGTATATAAATATAAATATACACACCCTCACTATGCACGGATCTATATATGCATTTACTTAATAATAGTAATTAATCTTTATTAAAATAAAATTTAAGTACTATCCACTTACATCTTTCAAAGTTTGTAATTGCCCTAATGGACGAATCACACAAGTGGTTGGCACGTTGGCCAATTTTGTGATTTTCTATTCTAATGGCTCAACAATTAATGTCGCGTTGTTGTAAGTCTAAAATGAATAAACAAATAGGAAAAAATTATTATATATATTGAGTGCTTCTGAATGAGTACGGTGCAAGAATCAGTCTTCTTATACTAGTACTCCACCCTTTTTTTACACATAAGAGAACTGTCATTTTGTTTTTTTATTTTTTTATAAATAAAATTACATATTTTAATAATATTTATTATAATTTTTTAAATTATCCTTCTTGACTCATAATTTTCATGCGGGAGAAACAATTAATGCAGTTTTATTTTAATTAAATGCAAGAATATTTTAGTCTATTTTTTGATTTTCAGGTATGGTTATTATAGTTAATTGATTTTCTTAAACTATGTAACACAATTATTTTCTTATATATAAAAATAGAGGGAATTGTGTTGTCAAAAAATTATAAAATCTCTAATTAATTTTGTCTAAAAATTTAATAATTTTTTTTAATTTTGTCTCTATTAAATATATCTACTTTAATATATATTTTGTTTTACAACGTTTAATGGAAGATAAAATAAAAATTTATAATAAAAAAATTAATGAACTACATACACATAAATAAATGAAACAAATTTTTTTCTTTTTAGTCTTATAAATATGATTGAAGGGAGTGTACTACTATCATGCATGGAAGGCCAAGAAGCTCATAAGAAGCTTTCCATATGTGGATAACTTTGGGATTCATCTTATAATTCTATATCGTTAATTTCATGATTCGCCTTATATTCTATGTGGATAACTTCAAGATCTATCCTATTTATGTGTGGACAATTTCAGAATTCACTTCTTTTAGAATTTAATTGTGTATCATACTTCTAAATGTGACACACAATAAATTTAAGGGATAATATAAGTATTAGTCCCTTATAATTTCATTGAGTTTTGCTTTTAGATTTTATAGTTTTTTAATATTTTTAATTCTATAATTTCAATAAGATTCGATGACATTTGTTATCTTAAGTCTCTATAGTTTTAGTGTTTTAGTCTTCATAAGGACTAAAAACATTAAAAAGACTATAAAAATAAAAAACAAAACTCCATAAAATTATAGGGACTAGCAATGTGTTTTTTCCTAAATTTTAAAATATTAATTATTGTGTAATCTTTGATTATTTGGGAGAGGAAGAAAGTATTTAATATATATAATAATCTATAATAAATTTGTTAAATAAATGTATTAAACAAGAGACCAACAAAGCTAGATCTAATTAGTAAAGATTTGATTATAACTCACAAAATTATGAGTTCAAAATATTGCTCTTGACATAAGACCCTTATTAATGGGTGATTGTAAGTACTATTATAAGTACTCTTTCAGTATTGAGCAATTGTGTTGATAATGTGTTATAGATTATAGGGATTGAGAAGAGATAAATCTAGAAAGAGAGAATAAGAGAATGAAAGAATGGAAAACTTTTTTATTTCTGTATTTAGAATATAATTGAGATGAGATGCCTATTATTTATAGGCAAAAGTATGCAATTCTCAAATATCATAAAGAATGTACATATTGATCATAATATGAGATATTATGGAATAATAGAAATATTAAAAGATATAATAAGATAATGGGCATCCACATAATATTTTAGTATTCATTACATTATTTTTGTTCTTAAAATTAATTACTCCCTCCATCTCATTTTATAAGATATTTTTTTAAAAAATACAAATATCAATGAAATCAATTAAATATATATTTTAAAATATTAATTTTTTTTTAAACTTTCAAAATATTATTTATCAATAAAATAATGAGAAGAAAAGAAAAGACACATCTTTAATGAGATGTAAAATAATAAAAGGTAATATTGAAATAATTATTAATAGTAAAACAATATTTTATCAAACATTTTTATATTTAAAACATTAAATATCTTATAGAATAGAAAGAAGGGGGGGGGTTTTGTATTCATGTATGGAATGGATCCTTCATCCTTGAGACCAATGCGTGGCGACATGTGGAGGGACTTGAAGAATTGATTAAATCAAACTGTTTCAAACATTTTCCATCACTAGATAAATGCAACACATGATCCCTTTTTTCCCATATTCAAGAATAGATATAAATCCAACAAAAATATTATTAAAAAAAGACATACATAAAAATATATATACATCTTTCCTAAATTATTTTTTTAAAATATATCTGTATGTTTTTATAATTTTACTTAATTTTAAATTAGATTCATATAACTTATTTTATTTTAATTGAACCTTTAAGTCCTATCAAGAAAGATAGAGAAAGACTAAAGAGAACACTTTTAAAAGTTGAGCGAGATTTTTTAACTAACAATATTTTTAAAACCTTAATAAATAATGAAGCACAATGGCGTCATATAATTCATATAGCCTATCCCATCTAGTGAGATAAGGCTTATTGTTGTTGTAATTGAACCTTTGTAATTTAATATAGAGAAAACAAACCTTTTGGTCCCTGCACTTTGCTCATATTTTGTTATAGGTCTCTGTACTTTTTTTAGTATTTTGGGTCTCTATACTTTCATTTTCTGATGTTTTGAATCCCTAAATGAACAAAATGAATAAAGTATAAGGATTTTAGATGAACTTAAAACACCAAAAAAAATAAAAATATAGGGACCCAAAACATCAAAAAAAATACAGGAACCTATAGCAAAATACAAGTAAAATGCATGAACCAAAAGGTACGTTTTCCTTTAATATATTATACATATATTAACTTCTACAAATTACAATCTTTAATTTTTTTCTTTTAAAAAAATAAATTTCATATTTTTATTAAATGATTATATAAATTTAAAAAAAATTATATATTTTTTTACCACTGAAAATTATATAATTAAATTTTTTAAAATATTTTTAGTATAAAATTTCATAAAAAGTTAATAAAATATAAATAGTGTATCAAATCAGACTAAAAATATTAAATTAAATTTTTTATAATTATAAAAATAATTTTTTATAAAATTTAATAATTTATTATTAATTTTAATTTTTAAGAGTTATATATATCATGGATTAAACTATAAAACTTAATTATTATTATTATTCTATTTTTTAATTTTTTGTTCAGTATCTAGGAGCTTGCTGCTGCTGCTGCTGCTTCTTGTTTCGGCCCTTACTTTTTCGAGAACATGAAGATCAAGGGATTTAGGGTTGCTTCTTCTCTGCATTCCATCGATCTCTTTGTAAAATCTGAGTATGGGCGACATCATGATTTTTATCGTCTTGAGGCTTCTTCTTCGTCTTTCCTCATCCCATCTAATTCTTCATTTTGGGGCATTTGAAGCTTATCCCTGTTCATGAAGATTAGAATGATCATTCTTAAGTGTCCAGAAAAGCGATTCCTTTTGGGAATCCAGGAAAAATTGTCCCATTGCTACAATTGACAACAGCAAAAAGTAATGGATGAGAATGAATGTTGGATGGAACAACAAAATGGGTCACTCTCAGCTTGACTGAAACACAAAAATGGGTCACTCAGCTTCACTGAAACACACTTAAAGGTGGAGTCTGAAGAAGAAAAAGAAAGAAGCAATGCATCTCGACTTTTGGAAAGGAAATATGACTCTTTGTTGAGCATCGTTTCATTCCAGGTTCTCTCTCACCGTTCACCGTTTCAGGAAGATGCGCTCATTTTTAATTTTGAGTCTCCAATTTCTCTCAGTCAATTCATGGTCCCTCGATTTAATCGGACAGAGTCAATTGTATCGTATGTGCACTTGAAGTCAGAGTAATGCGTTCACACCATTTGGTAGGAAGCCCGAGGGAAAGAGCAAACAACAATCACTAGACGGATATGTCTGATCTAATTTTGTAATTTTCTGTGCTACAGGCTCCCACTTTTTGTTGATATTACTGAGGGCAGTGCCTCGTCTTTCTCTAATGTCCATTATAATGGGGCATTACAATGAGAACTTGGGCATTATAATGAGCATTAAACAAAAGCACATTAGAGGGCCCAGCCCTTTTATTGATATCACAGTGAATATCGTGTGGCCATTACCAATGGATTCCCAGAACAGTCCTTCTTCTTCTTCTTCATCACAGAGGATCTGGAAATATGATGTGGCTATAAGTTACAATGATATGGAAACTGGCTCGTTTTATACAATTCTTTGGAATACTTTAGAAAAGGAAGGTTTCAGAATCAGAAGCTGGCTTGACCCGTCATTAGAAACCATTGAAGGATCCATGATTTATATAGTTGTCTTCTCACAAAGATATGCTTTCTCACTAAGTTGCTTGGATGAACTGGCAGTGATGTTTGAATGCATGAAGGTACACGGCCACAAATTTCTGCCAATTTTTTTCAAGATCGATCCGTCTAGAGTGAAAACATGGCTAGCTCCATTTCAGACACTATTGGAACGCCCAGAATTTGTCATACTAACTCGTAAGTAATTATTAATGTTCTGTCAGTTTATATGTTGCTGGATATGGATCTGATTGTTCACAACTCATCATCTTTATGATCGATCTCCTAATGCATGTTCAACAAATTGATTAAATCCTTCACATTTTATGTTTGGGATCTGGTAATAATAGACACGGAGAGGGAATTTAATTACATGTTTACTCAGATCTCTTCAATTTCAAAGAAATTAAATTCTAATTTTATATACCATCATTTGCTCTTTTTTTTTTTTATTATCATTGTTGTCGTTTTCTCTATTCCAAACTTTTTGAAAAGCATGATACAGTATTGTAACTTTCTCTGAACTAAACTTTTTTTTAGCTAGATAACTCAAACAAGAAATGTATAGAATTTGAATTGTTATCCGCTATTTATGACTTGTTAATAATGTGAATATATAGTCTTAAGTTTTATATTTAATATTGATGATACTCATTGTTATGCTTGATAGAACATAGAAGTTTTTATATCCCCAACTTTTTTTTTATCAAGGAACTATAGTTTTTCTTCATATATATATATATATATATATTTTTGAAACATACATGAGTATATAAATATATTAAAAGACAAAAAATCAGAGGTCAATTACATTCATCCAGGGAACAAAACTAAAGTTAGTAAAGAAAAAACTATCTAAAGCAACATGGAAAAACATCAGCAATGATAGTATCAGCACTGTGTTGATTAAGAATATCCTTGAAGATGAGTGTTTTCTTGAAGCACACTAAATTCAGCCCTTCCAAAGGAAAATTATAGTGATGACCAAAATTTGAAACCCACAAAATTGCTGATCTGAGATAAAGCAGATTGAAATTTGGTTGATCCTTAGTGTGCTTCCTGAACACATACTGATAAGCTGTTTAGAATCCAACCAGATTATATCAAAGAACAATGTGTTAATTTCCTGAATTTGAATCTCCTCTTCATAATTAACCATCCTGGCCAAAACCTGTTCTGAGCAGAGGGAAATGACTGAGAAGGTTGAATAAGTGAAGTATGATTTCTATTCCCCCAATCACATATCTGTGTTAACAAATATCTTCGGCTAACAAAATCACGCACCAAAATTTGAGAAGGAATTATTTTGCCTAGATGCACAGCCAAGTTTCTAGAGAGCAAAATCAAATTTAAAATAATAATGATGGATAAAACCAACTCTCTTGATTTCCTTGTTGATTAAGAGCATTAAAAAGTGGATAGAAGCCAAGAGATTACTCCTTACTGCATAAAATCTGAAATTCTTATTGGAAGTCGAGCAAATCAACAAGCTTTAGAATAGCTGCAAAAGGCAAATACATGATCTGAAGATCCCATCTGGTCACATCCAAAAAGACAAAGGTTGCTATTAGAAAGATGATGCTTCCGGAGGACAACACTAACAGTTATTGCTTGGTGAATTATTTCCAAATGAATGATAAATTGGTTGAGATGATAAGGGAAACTGAAAATCACTCTATTCAGCGGTATTTTGAATCCATCCTGGTTGTGTATTCACCAGTAGAAGATCCAGTCTACATTATCCTATCCTCTGGCCTAGTGGAAGGGAGAGGAGTGCTAAGGATTCGAGAAGCATTTTGATCACTGTAAAGTGATTTAATAAGATTCTGGTTCCAAGAAACAGCTTGACAGCCATTGGTTTGGAACTGAAGCAAATCTTTCACAATGAAAGAACCTGGATTAATCATAAATATACCCCAGTGAATCATAAATATACCCTTTTTGAATTTTCCTATCATTCTTCTTCATCGGTTGACAAGAGTACCATTTGTAAATGTTATATACTTGTTATGATTTAGTGATGCTTACCTTATAGAATAGTACCATTTGAGCCAAAGTACGTTGATTTGAAATAAACATACTGGACCTCTATATCTTTTGTTAGGAGTTGATTGTGGCTGCTTATATTTTGCGTAACAGCGTTATTATTTTTGTTCTTTTTCTCTTCTTTTCTCTAGGAAAGATCAAAGACGAGTTATTGACAAAATAGTTGTGGAGGCAAAGAAAACTTCGGTCGAAGAAAAAGAGACGTAAGTTACATTCTGTTTAGTTCTTCATAGTTTGTTGGGCATGAAATGTTATTGTTCTGATCAACTTTGTAATAACCCAAGTATTTTAAGTAAAAGTAAAAATATAAGTTGGTGTTTTAATCTTGGGATAAATATGACACGAAGAGAAATTGGTGTTCTGGAAATCAGATTGGTAATTTGTCAAAAAGGTCCCTGTTCGAATCTGAATAAGGTCATGGGAAGTTTCATTTTTGATTTTGCCTTTTTGCCTCGTGAAATTACAAAATAGCCCCTCTTCAAATCTGATAAAAATCTCTACTCTCTCGTCGATTTTTCCAGACACCACGAGAGATAGAGAGATGCTCTGATCTTGGTATTCTTTCTTCCTCCTCTGTGTCGTTGCCTCCTCTTCAGTTTCAGCCACCGCCATTGCCGACGTCCTTGCCTTTACTCTGTCTACTGTTGGTCAGCCAACTCGTGACTCTGCTCTCTGTTTTTTTTCTTTTTTTCTTCATTCCAGATTATTTAGGTTCCTTTCTCTCCTTCGTTCAGGTGCATGTATAAGCATTTAGATCTTCCTCCTCTTCATTTTTTGTTGGTGTTCGTTACTGGTGAGGGTGGAGATTCATGCTGTTCTGATTTGTTTAAGTTGCTCTCCATGCTCCCTGTTTCTATCACCCTCTCCGCCTGCGTTTCTATTCATATTGTCTGGGATGAGAAGTCAGAAAGCATCAGAACTAGGGGACTGTTGCTGAGAGCTCGTGCTTGTGCTGTCCGAGCTGGGCCTATTGTGCTGACTTAGTTTCTATTCTTGCTTGCCAACCGTATTCGATCCTTCCTCCCCCTGTTCAGCGTTCAAGAGTACGTTTGTTTCTTCTTTCTCTCAGTTCACCACTGTTCAGGCCGGCTGAGTTGAGGTGAGAAAATTTGGACCTCCTATTCGTTAGCATGCTATACGTGTGGGAGAGAGTGTGTGCTGTTGCTGCCTTATGCGTGAAGTTACAAAATTTCGGCTTTGTTCTGCTGCTGCCCGTACGTTGTGTCAAGAAGATGAGTCAAATTGAACTGAAAATAGAAAGAAACCTATTTTAAAGAAGCCTGATAATATATATATATATATATATATGTAAGTAAATGGGATAGAATTTGGTAGCTAATTAAATAGATCTTTGATTCATGTTGAAGAAATTATTAAGGAAAGATTGAAAAAGAATAACTTTGATATATTACTTGAATATTGGCTTCATTGAGAAGCCTACTAAATGTTTGAAGTAATTTTAAAGCATGAATTTTGGTTTTAAATTTTAAATGATAATGATTAATATATGAGAAGTAGAAGGAAGTCTTTGTAAATTAAAGATAATTTGTTAAATTTTGTTTAATAATATCGTTATAGGATGTGCGGAAGAAGAGGATCCTAATAGAAATTGAAGAAAGAATATTTTGAGAATTTGAAACTTCAACAAGTAAGTGAATAACATCCCCTTAATTTATTTATTTTTATTTTATTTTTAATAGACTTTCACGGAAATATTTCACTCTTGTGAACTGCATTAGTTTTGAAACTTTGAAATATCAATGCTGGATAGTTAGAGGCTGATATTTGCATTTATTTCCTCAAGGAATATATTTCAAAGATTTATGAATTTATTTGGTTTATTAAACTCTTGAAATCCTTGGTTATTCAAATAACGCAAGTTTGTACATTATTTATGAAATATTATTTTCAACAAGTCTTAAATTGAAATTTAAAATGATTCATGCGAATTTGGTATTGAAAATGCAAATTGTATTTCAGAAGTAATTATTCTTCTCGCATGTTTGAAACGCAATTTTTGAGAGGACTTTAAACAGAACATCGCTGTTAACAGCAGTTCCGTTAGCTCGTAGCGTGCTGTGGTCAAACACTAGCTAGTTTGTCTCGTGAGCTTTGTTCTCACGTTTGGTATTCGTGGGCCTTGTACCCACGTTTGATTCCGTGGCCTAAGTCGCGTTTGGTTATTTACCCTCGTGGATTGTGTGTCCACGTTTGTTTTTCATAGCTTCGGCTGTATTTGGTTACTTACCTTTATGGACTGTGTGTCCACGTTTGTTTTCGTGGCATAAGTCGCATTTGGTTATTTATCCTTGTGGACTGTGTGTCCACGTTTGTTACTTGTTCTGTTAAGTTCTCAAAAATTCTAAATGTGGACAAATATCTGTTTTCAAAATTTATATGATTTGGCTAGCAAATACATCACTTGAATTTACGTGTGAATAAATGGTTTTCTTTAAGCATGATAAAAATATATTGCTTCCAACTTACTTTCATTTTATGATTATGATTACGACTTACAGACTTACAAATTTATTTTGCTGAATTATTTTTATTTAGTTTACGCTATCATTAGAGTTTGTTAATTTAGATTTTAAAATTTTACTTTGAGAATGCTATTCACTAAAAAACTTATTTTGGCCTCAAATTTGTTAGCTGACGCTGATTCCACCATTGATCTTTGAAGGGCAAAATAGCTACAATGGGTGAAAATTTTTGATTGGTACTGTTACTTTTAATGTAAATATATAATTCGTATGTTTTTTTGATTTAAAAGAAAGATTAGATGCTCCACATAGATTGTTGATAGACTTTATTTTAGTTTGTATATTGGTTGCTGACTGGAAGGAGCTACGCTCTTGATTTATACTGTTATTTGTAAAAGTTTTTGTTGTAAAATTTTCAGGAGATCCTAGTTATAGGGGAGGTTCTGTCGAAATTTCTACAAAAACATTGAAACTTTTTTATGACAATTAGCATGAAAAATTATTTTAACTTTCATGTAATTTGATTAATTTTTTCTTTTCTTTAGTAAAATGGAATAAATTTTCATTTTGAAGCTTACGGGGATGTGTGAGTAGTTCGCACCTGTATCGATCACTCTCTATTTTCGGGGCGTGACAAACTTCTGTCCTCTTTCATGCTTAAATCGATCAAACCTATTATTATTATGATTTCATGAAGAGTAACAGAACAAAGGAAACAGACAAATTTTAAATTAACAATGCAAGACTGTTTTGACAAAGCTAGGGGTAAGATTTCCCTGTATCTCAATTAGGTTTTCTTTCAAGGAGCGAGAGTTTTCCCCTTGTTTCACCGTTTGAAACTATCCAACTAGCGTCTGAGAGTACTAATAATCCTTATATCACACAAAGGTTTGGGAAGCAAGTGCGGTTGAATGTTACTAAGAACTATGGTTTCAGATTCGCAATGGATGTTCAGAGAAGTGTAGGGTCGTTGGCCAACAGGATATGGCCATGGAGCTGTGATGTGTTTGTATTGAATTTCTTAACTGAGGACAATCGCTCATTTGTTGAAGACCTTCGCAACGCTCTTTATAGAAAAGGTGTGGTATGGCTTCACGATATTCTATTGCTCAAGCTCCCATGGACAAATACAAGCTTTGTGTTTATATCATCTCTAAAAACTATGAGGCCCAAACACGCTACTTGCAGGAACTGAACTTAAATAAACGACACACATCATTTCTGCAAATCTTTTTGGAGGTGGATGCCTTTAAAGTACGTAGTGCCAGTTTTCTTTCTAGTAAAGATTTGGTGGTTCAAGATGGATAAGATCTTCTTCTCTAATTGTTCTGTCCATATTTTAAAATTTCTTCTTTCAAAGCATTTTATGGGATATATTAAAGTAAAGAAAAGAGATAAACTATGATTTAATTATCATTTGAGGTGTGTCTTCTTTCCTTTAATTATTCTTAACTTGAAAATACGTTTATTGTCAACTTTTGTGTGCCAAATTATGAACTCAGTCCTTTAGTATATAAATTTTATTTTCACGAAATTAAACATTTATTCTAATAATTAATAAAGTTATTATTTCTCGAATAAGTTCATTTTATATAATTTAGGCAAATGATTAGTAAATTAATGTGAAGTCAATATCATTTTCTTAGCAATCTTCTTCATCAATTGACATCTGTTCACTTTGTTAGTAATGGTAGCACTAACTTTCTTTTCAGTCATCTTCTTCAGGAGAGATCAGCCTATGGTTATTTGTAATATGGTTAAGAAATATGGCAACTCCATTTTGTTTGGAAAGCGTTATTGGTAAGTAACATTATTTTAGTTCTTAATGGTTGTTTCTCTGCATATACTTGGCTGCATCGAATTGATCAAGTCCTTTCTCTCTCTCGTGTGTGTGTATCTGTGTGTGGATATATAGAGACACAAGATTTGAAATAAAAAAAATTATGAGTAAATTGAAATCGTGTACGCACTCATACCTATATGAAACAATAACTGCTAAATTACTTTTGTTCTTCTTCTCTTCTACAGGAAATCAAGTCTAAACCATGTCGAAGAATTTGCAAAGGAAATAAATAAATCAGGACAAATAGCTACAGTTGGGATAGGTTATCGTCATGTAGAAAAATTAATTGATCTTCTAGACTTAGGCTCAAAGGATGATGTGCGAGTTGTAGGGATTAGTGGGATGGGGGGAGTAGGGAAGTCAGCTCTTGCCCGGGATGTCTTGAACAAAATCTCTCACCTTTTTGATTTGCCTATTTCATCATTCCACCAGCTACCAACCAAGTTTATCTCCCAAATCAATTCATTTTAAGAGAGGCATTTCTTCGGATAGCTTCCCAGAAAGGCCAAGATTCCATAGGATGCTTCTTGTTTTTGATGATGTAGAGTATCATGAACTTCTAGATGAAGGATGGATTAGAGGGTTGTTTGGAGGGGGAAGTAGAATTATCATAACGAGCAGAGATGAGGGACTCCTTAGAAGGTTGGAGTAGATGAAATTCACAAGATGGAACTATTGAATCAAAATGAAGCTCTTCGATTTTTCTGAAAAATTGCTTTCAAAAGTGATAAAACCAACGATAGGTTATGAGGAGCTAACCCATGAAGCACTTAAATATGCTGATGGCCTTCCATTAGCTATTAAATCAGTAGGTTCAACGCTGGTTGGTCTACATGTTTTAGCGTGGAAAAGTGTGTTGACCAAACTGCAAACGATTCCTGACTTTTTAGTACTCATGGTGCTTCATAAAAGTTTCGATGGACTCACTCATGAGCAGAAGGATGCTTTCTTGGATATTGCATTTGTTTTGCAGGACAAGAGATTGATTATGTCCAGAGAATTCTACTTGGTCAAATGCGACAATCAAATGTCTTACGGACAAGTCACTGGTAAACATATCAAACCAAATAATAAAAATACATCCTATCCTACAACAATTGGCAAATCTAATTGTTCAACGTGAATCTGCTATGCCTGGAAGGCGGAGTAGGATAGGATATGGAATTATGAAGATTTTCGTTATATTATGGAGACTAACACGGTAAGTTCTTTGTATTTTAATTGCCTTAAAAGTAAATTTTCAGTTAAGCCCTTTAGTTATGTGTGCTGTCAGTTTAGTTCATGAAATATCCCCCACTTAGATAAAATGTATTGCAAAACATGATCCTTTTTCATGTATCCTTTTGTAAGAGTTTTAATTAATGTGAAACACATCTTAAAATAGTAGTTTACATTGATGGTTAAAAATGCATCTAGATGCTTGCTATATAACACAAAGAAATGGCATTTTTTACAGCATTGACATAATTAATAAATTCTGTTCACCTTAATAACTGTATTAACAAATGGCCCCAATTGATAAATTTAACAAAGCCTTTATATTAATTTGATGGTAATTATATTTCAAAGATTATATAGGTGAAACGTATACATTTGAGGAATTAGAATATTAGCTTATTTTTTTGTTTCTATATATAGAAAATTATTGATAATTTTGATTTTCAAATTTCATATGCAATAAATTTATATTCAGGGAACTGATCGTGTTTGAAGTCATAGTACTCTCAAATGAAGAATATCCACAAGGGACACATTAAATGTTGAAGGTTTATAAAAAATGAGGACACTTAGAATCCTTATATTTCACAATGTGAAATTTTCAGAAGTCTTGATGATCTTTCTAACAACTTAATATATCGTCTATGGCATAAATATCCATTTAATTATTTGCCATCAAATTTTAATCCAAAAAATCTTGTGGAAATGATCATGCCAGATAGCAACATAACACTACTATGAGAGGCGAAGAGGTATTAATATTTTTTTTTGTTTATATTAATCAAAACTAAATTGATTATGATCGGCAAATTAAAGTCATATATGCTTCTTTTAATTTTTGAGTGAATCAGAATTTTATATTTCATAGTTTAAATATCTCATTTCAGTTTTTCAACGGATGTTTCTTATTCAATATTTCTCTCGTTAAGAGGTGTTTAAAGTCTCACTGTTATTGGGATTTCCCATGATAAAAGTGTGATTATGGCACTTTTGGCATTGAGACTAATGAATATATATATATATAATATATATATAATCTTTTGAATGTTCAGTTAAAAATATTGTCTTTGAACAAGTTTTGATGGTTTGTCTGATCTGCTATCTAGAAAGTTATTCCGCTGCTAACGAGCTTGACCTTTGTGGCTCTGAAGATTTGAAAAAGACACCTGATTTTAGGGTTGCTTCCATGTCTTGAGAGGTTAGAGTTGGAAGGATGTACTTCATTAGTGCAGCTTCATCCTTCTATTGGTGTATCTGAGAGGGCTTGAGTTTTTGAATTTGAGAACTGCACAAATTAGTGAGTATCTCAAATGAATATTTGGCAAAAGCTCTCTTGAATTTCTAAATCTAGCTGGCTGCTCCAAATTCGCCAATGTTTGAGGTTCAAGAGATTAACAATAAGTCAGTCTTCTATTAAACTTATGTGTTGGAATTGTAGTAATGGCATGTTCTCACTCTGATTGCCCTTATCCATGTAATATAATGTTGCTTACGTTGGGTTTGGATTTATGTAGCCAAGCGTGTCATGTCTTGAGAATGAGAGATTTCTTATATCCTGTATTCATTCTATGATTGCATCTCTTTCTTTGCATTCAGTTCATCAGCTAAACATGCTCATCTACGACAACATTGATACATAATATGTGCATCCGGTATTGTACATTCTTTTTTATAATTCTATCCAGCTCAACATTATTTATGGTCTAATATTGGCACATTTTTTTATTTTTTAAATTGGAAGGGGGCTAAACTAGCCCTGTTGGGGATTAAACCCAGTACTTCCTGCATACAAGGGAAATAGGGGATCACTTTGCCACTAGGGCTAAGCGCCAAGTTTTCGGGCACATTATTTATCAATGAGATAGTCAACTACATATATTTAGCAAGTACGATAGATTCAGAGCTGACGGGAAGACATTATGTCAATAATCCCTGTAGATAGAGATAGAAATGTGTCAAAATATCATTTTCTATCCCATATCTATATATATATGACACGTTTTTAAATTACCCAACCATGTAAGTACTGTTGTTGACTTAGCTTGGATGTATATGAGTACCTTGTACCTATTCTTTCATGGGATGAACAAGTATTATGTGGCCAGCTGGGATATAGGTTGTTCATAGTGTTATTCCTCCAAGACAGGTATTTTTGTCATAGGTTTTTTTTTTTGAGTTCTTTGATTAGAAGCTTACTTAAGTGGTCTATTTGATTATATTCAGATTTACTTTCTCAATTTTGTCCCAAAAAAAAAGATTTACTTTTTCAATAATGGTATGGCTGTTTTATAATTGATTGAAGTTGAATGTCATAAAAAAAATTGAATGAAATTTATAAAGGGGATTTCTTCTCATAGAGAGGAAGAGGAGGAATCTCATGATGATGAGAAACTTTGGATTATTTTCTATTTATGCTTTTCATTCTATTGGTTTTCATTTTTAATGTGATATATATTAATATTTTGGGTGCGTTTATGGATCAATTATATATAACCATGAGCATGGTGATGTATATGAAATTGACAGCGTATTGACCATGTTTCTTAAATTAAATTTACATTATTTCTGGTCTAAGGTTTTCATCTCCTGAAGGAGTTAATAAAACCTGACAAGTGTACAGGGGACTAGGCCCAATCGGTCAGTCCCCAGTGGACTAGCCCAATGGGCCATTCGAGCATC